>NC_072053.1:11356473-11536473 GCF_027791375.1 Indicator indicator | reverse complement strand
GCCCCGGGGGGCTGCGGGGGCGGCTGCAGGTAGGTGGGTACCGGCAGCCCGCCCGGTGTGCGGGGCGGCCAGAACATGCAGAAGGGCGGGTAGAAGGCGGCGTCCTTTCTGCCCGGCCAGAAGAGCCCTGAGAGGCCGCCTCCCGCCGCCGTCCCTGCGCCAGCCTTGTGTGCCGCCGCACCGCCGAGGGCATCGGCCCCTCCGCCACCTTCCTCCTTCTTGTGGCAGAGGCCGAAGGCAGCGGCAGGGAAACCGTAGGGGTGCGGGAAGAGCCCCCCGCAGCCGGGGAACTTCTGGAGCACGCCGCCGAAGGAGCCCTTGCTGGGCACCGGGATGACCGGGTAGCTCCGCGGGCTCTTGCCGCCGTGCCCTGCTGCCGCTGCTGCCACGGCCTCCTGCAGCTCCTCGTCGTCCTCAAAGCGCGGCCGTTTCTGGTGCAGCTCTGGCGGGGCGGCCAGAAGGTGCGGACTCAGCAACCCGCCGCCTACCACAGCAGCCGCCGCCTTCACCGAGCCTAGCGGGTGGCAGGCGGCAGGGGCGGCTGCGGCGGGGGCGGGGGGAGCAGGCGGCAGGGCCCGTTTGCGGCTGCCGCCGTTGAACATGGCCTTGACGTCCTCCCAGGCGAAGACCAGCTCGTCCTGGGGACTTTTATCGGTGAGCTTGAGGTGACGACGCCAGGAGTTGAAGTTGGCGGCGTCGGGTTGAGTATACTTCGCGTCGGGAGTGCGGTGGGAGTGGAAGATGAACTTGTTGGGCGAGAAGTACATGCTGCAGTAGCTGCACTTGATACACTTGGCCCGAGAACTGTTATAGCGGGCCGGGATGAAGCTGCCGCGACAGCCCCAGGCGCACTCGTGGGACACGTCGAAGGCGAAGTTATCCGGCAGTTTGGGAGGCCGGTTCTCTCCCAAGAAGGACTTGCAGAGCCTTTCTGCTTCTCGTTTGGTGATCATACCGCAGCGGCGGGAGGAGATGGGCATTGCCCCGGCCCGCCGGAGGATCTCCAGCTGCACCGGTGTGCACTGCACGCAGGTGATGCCCAGAGCCACCCGCCGGTTGTGGATCTCGTTGTAGCTGAAGTTTTTAAGGAGGGTGTTGGAGATCTGCGCTAGGCACAATCGCTCCTGCCCGTCGATGACCAGAGAGACGATGGGGATACCGTAGAGGATCACCTGCCCCACCTGGTTGGGCTTCATGGTGGCGTGTCCGGCCCTCGGCTGGTTCATGGGGTCCGGCGGGTACGCGCTGGACGGCGACGGCAACAAGATGTCGGTGGGGCCGGGCAGCGGGCTGGTCGCCATCGTCTCAGCGCCGGGGGTGCTGCTCAGCTCCAGCTGCGGGCGGAGAAAGAGGAGAAAGACACAGCGCCGTCAGCCGAGGACCCACCGGGGATGGAAGGGGTCCCTGCTGCAAGCATACACATACCCTCGAGTTTCCCGACGTGGGGAAGCGCGACCCCCAGCGACCCTAACCCCACGCTGGCCTCTTCGGGGCTGTAGCCAGGGCTGCGCGCTGCTTGCCTCCTCCCACACCGGTTCTCCCCTGTGCGCATCCCGCCGCAGGTGCGGAGATGACAGTAAATGAACCAACCGCCCCACGTTAGGAAGATATTCCAACCCACAGGCGGTTCATCCCGAAACACGTATCGGAGTTGTATGTCCCCGACCTGGAACCTCTGGAGGCTGCTCTGCAGAGCCTCTGTCGGCACGGGGCCTGCTTCGCGCCCGCGTGCTTGGCTCCACGAATTCATCTCTTCCCAGCGGCGGGAAAGCCCGGAAAAGGAATTAAAAAATTAAATTTTCTCTATGCTTTCTGCGGCTATCCGCGTATCCTCCCCGCCTAATGCCCTTTACCTCCGCGGTCAAGCTCTACCCGTCCCTCCGACGGGAGGGAAGCACATCCTCACCTCGCCGCCACGTAGCAGCGAGCCCAGCCGCAGCCTTGCCCTCGTTGCGGCGGCTGCAAGCGCGGAACCTCCGCGCCTCGCTGGGCGCGCGGCGGCCCCCCTGTGGGCTCGGTGACGTCAGTGACCGGGGGGCGGTGAAGACTGGTGGGGGCTCCGTCTCCCCCCCTTCTTCCCTCCTTCCTTCCTTCCTTCACCGCACCGGGAGGGGATGCGGACACCCCGTCGGGGCACGGCCTCCTGTCGCCGCCCCGCTCCGTGCTCATCTGCCAGCCGACTCCGCGCAAGGTTTCCCGGTCAAGAGACGCCGGATTTGGTGAAGGAGTGGTTGAAAGAGGGATGCGCTTTGGCTATTTTTGCTCTTTTTCGTCCCCCCGTTCCTCCCCGCTTTTTTTTTTAGTCTTTTCCCCACAACGGTCTGAGCCCAGTCGCTTACAAAACAAAACAAAAAACAAAACCAACAACCCCGAATATGCTGCTTAGAAAAACCCCGTCTTTTCGGAAACGGTATTTTTTAACAGATCTATCCGAAATGACTTGACGGGCCGGGAGAGTTAAAAAAAAAGGGGGGTGGGGGAAGTTCATTTTTAGCCATAACCCTATCCTCATGGGCATCAATAACTGCTGTGACCTGCAGTCCCCTTCCAAAATGCACTGGAGTGATTCACCAAAACCATTTTGAGAAGGAGCAGGACTCAGGTTCTCGCTCCCAGAACAAGGCGCAAATACATTTTGTTTTATTCTGATTGCCTTATGCCCACAATTAAGGAATAAAATCCAACCCATCAAACGGTCTTCAGCATCCGTCTTCCTTTTTTTTTTTTTTTTTTTTTTTTTTTCCCAAAAGATGAAGAGTGCAATAAAAATGTAGGTCCTTTTTCACTATCTACCCTGAAAAAGCTTCAGTAGCCTCGTGGGTCCCCACCGCCGCTCCACGCGTAAAGGAGCAGGAACCCAAACCTGCTCGATTCCCGTCCTTTCCAGAGAGACAAACTATGAAACAGACTAAAAAGGAAAATGAAAAAGAAAAAAACCCTAGCTAAAACATGTAGGACATATGGACTGTCAGGTGCTTCTTAATTGTTTCTTAATTCTCTGATTTTTTTTCTTTTTACAAAAATACTTCCACTTCTCTCTTTTTTTTCCCCTGTGCACATGACCAATACCAAACCTTTTTTTGCACTTTTAGCCACGAAAACTTGATGTTCGGGTTTGTTTGGCTTTTTTTTTTTTTTAATTTCACGCTCACCAACTCCCTTCATTTTCCCTGGGCAGCTAAATGGCAGGGACCCCCAGATCTCTAGGATCCTCTCCAACTTTGGGGAAGAAAAAAAAAATCACATCTCTCCTTATTATTTCAGTCACTTCTTATTAAACCTGCGTGCTTCACTGTCACACAGAAGCTTCCTTCCCCCTTTTCCCCCTCCTTCCTACTTTCCCCTGAACCTCTTCTGTACGGAGGCTGCTGCTTTCCGTGAGCAATAGCTACAAGCCTCACATTGGTGACATTTTAATCAATGCTTCCTAGCCAGACTGACATGAATTTTACACTTCAAAAGTCTCCTCCGCCAGCTAATTGATTCAAATTGTTTTATTGGTTAAACCCGTGTCACACATTGTATGATCTATTACCACGCCAGGGAGAAAATCTCCCCTCCTTTCTTCGCTCTCTGGTCGGTACCAGGAGGGACAGAGTGAGTTTTTAGGTAGAAAGCGCCTGCTTTTGCCGGGTATTGGTACCTGCATCCCCTCATCAGCCGCCGGACAGCGCGCTTCTGTCTCTCGGCGACCCGGTGGCTTTTCCCCGACAATTCCCGGGAGAACCGGGGATGGACAACTTCGCCCCAGGCTCTGAGCCCAGCGTTGGAAGGGAAGGAAAAGCGAGTGCAGGAGGTGAAATGGATGAACGGGTTTTGCAAAGCGCTTTCAACGAAGCAATCCCCCGAGCTCCGTCCTCGCAGCTCGGGAGAGGCTGAAAACAGACTCGTTCCGGGGCAATCGCTAGCCGGAGACTACGTTTTACTTAGTGATGATTAAACGAAAAACAAAATTCAGCTTTTCTGTTCACCTGTTCTGTACTATTGACTTCCTTGAATTTCGTTGGAAAAATTGAAAGGCTTACTAAGTTTCTTTTAGACGGAAAGCTGAAACTCATGGGAACAGGGCCTACTAGTCCCCATGGAGGGGAGATGGTGCAAGACCCTCTGCAGACACTGCCTGCAGTCGCACCGAGGGGCTTTGGCTCCGTGGAGTTCTCCGAAGTGGGAACAGAGACCGACCCACACCAGCACCTTCGAGAAGCAGGGCGAGAACTTAGTGTTCTCTACTTTTTTGACTACTTAATTCTTTCGGGGACTCCAGCCAAGAGGGGCATAGGTGTTGAACTTAGCTTCCTGGAGAAGACGTGATCCACCCAGGGGCCGGGTGGCTCCCGCAGGTGGTCTCTAGTCTAGCGAGGACCGCGAGGCTCCTCCGGCCGCAGTCGACCCAATTGCCATCCCTACGGGCCGGCTGGAGCCCAGCCTGCGCCCTGAGCAGGATGCGAGGGATGGAAGGGGATGAGTGTGGTATCCCGACCTAGGGCAGAGTGTTACACTGCTCCTCTGTTAACTGCAGACCTGGGTTCCTGTCCTGTTGTCACCTCCAATTACTCTCGTTCGTTACTTGCTGTTGTCGTTTGCAACGGCTGGGTTGGAATCAACTCCTTGGAGAGGAAAGGGGAAAGTGGACCAACTTTTCCCACAAGTCTGGGAAAGATAGGCACAAGTCCTAACTCCTTTTCCATCTTTCTCTGTCTATCTGCTGAGGGAGAGGCGGCAGCAGCAGCTCCCCTGGCTGCAGATTGCTTCGTGCATAAACGAGCATCTGAGAGAAGCGGCCAAGTTTAAAACTCTCCAACCTCACGGCCTTTATTTATTTCCACAGCGCTTAAATATTGTAGCAGAGAGGCCACCGGGAGCAAGATAATCTTGGTGCGTTTAAAAAACCACAGAGAAAACCACCCTCAGCGCGGATCCATTCCCTCCTCCTTCCCCTTCGCATCCCATTGAAACTTGGGGCGTGTGAGTAACGGACACGCAAGGTATCGCTATAAAACCGCTTCTCCTAACAAAATTTGGGCAGCAAAGGAGGTTTTCAAAAGACTTTTTTTCCTTGGTTTTTTTTTTTTTTTTTTTTTTTTTTTTGAGGGGCGGGTGGGGGAGGGGGGCGGGGGAGGGAGACGGGGGTAATAGATTTCACTGGCCCTGCTTGGTCTAGAGCAAAGCTCTTTTAAAAGTATATATTTTTTTTTTTCAATCACGTTTTGTTATATTAAGCAGAAAGCAGAGAGGGCATGTGGAATGGAGGTGGTCCCATCTGGAAAACCCCGGAGCTCATTTAGATCACATCACTTCGGGCTTTTGTCTCTGCTCTTGAATAACCCGGCTAGACACAACAAAAGGGCAGAGATCTTTTCTTGGAGTTTTTCAGTGGCAAGAGGACGTCTCGAAAAGATGCGTCTATAACCATAATAAAGGGAGGGGAAAAGACCCAATGCGATCTTCTCCGGGCTCTCTAAGGGTACCGTGAGAGTTTAGAGATGGCGCATTTCTGGGTAGTTTGATATCCGCTGAAAACCAGCAAGGCGACTGAAGGGAAGAAACCTTGAACGGCATCTTTTGTCTGAGGGAGCACTCTTAACTCATCAATTTAATATGTTCCGAGCGATCCAAACTCGAGGTGGTCCTCGCCGAAGGTACGTGTAGACCTCAGCCAGGACATACGGATACCCTCAGGGGAAAGTCCCCGTTCAGACCCCAGCATTACCTTCCTGAAACAGCACCAAAAAATGCGATTTGAGATTTTATTTCATCATACGGGAAGCGACTGGAAACCCGTGAGGAGATGGATGCTTCGTGTCCCTCTCCTCAGAGCTTAAAAACGCGAGTCGGTTTATTTCTATCCTGCTTGGGGATGGGGTGGCATAGATGAAAACAGCTGCAAGTTTAGATGTGGGTGAATTAACCCCTTGGGAGTGTTGTAGAATAGGAGCGGAAGAAAAAAAAAAAAACGAATCCCAAACCTATTTCAGCTACTAGTTGTTTTGGTTTGGGTGTAGTTTGGTTTTGGGTGGTGTTCTTGGTTTTGTTTTTAATTTCAAAAGTATAATTTAAAGCGCCTTGAACACCTTTGATTGGAAATATGCCTGCTTCGAAGTAATGTAAAAGAGGAACAAACTGCCAGGGCAGAGAAGCGAGGCTCCAACCGGGCTGTAACGGAGACCAGCGAGCCCAAACTTCCGAGGAAAACGTGAAACTATCGGGAGAGGAGTCATCATGTCAGTAAATAATTCGATTTTGCGTCTTTCAGAACCCAGCAACTTTGCGTGTCTTAGAAAGCAGATTGTGCAAACAGACGATTAAGATGAGCACTGAGACTTTCAGAAGAGATATAATGAACCAGCTTTAATTACTATCTTGAAATTAAAAATGTAATATACAGATTTAAATTTATTTTCACCTAAATTGTGTATAAAATTATATGGCGCTTTTTTTTCCCAGGCTAAGAACGAATTGCCACCAAGCTTGCCACTAAAAACTCTGAAGTACTTTTCCAAACCCTGTTCCCCAACACACAGTAATAATGGTACATTTATCATTACTGATGACCACCCACTGGTTTATTATTGCTTTGTTGCAACTATTACAATCACGAGATTTCTTTATTTACTGTTAACATTCACTTAAAGCTGAATGTTAATGACTCTTCTGAATTCACCAAAGAGTTTTCCGTTATATTTCAGGAGCAGTTTTGGCTTGGGTTTCAAAAACGGCATAAAAGGAGGAGAAATGCTGGGTGGTGGTTTGCTCCTGGCTTTCTCTCCCCCCCCCCCCTTCTTCTTCCTAAAAGGCTGTTTGAGAGGATTTATTTAAATCGGATTTTCAACAGAGTTGCAAGAGCCTTGGCGTAATGCACGTACTTGACTGTAGCTAATTATGTGAGTATTTTATTACAGGAGATTCATTCATTATTGATAAATGTTTGCAGTAAGTTCCTGCTATGCAGAGTTGCATTTTATGAGGAATAAACAACCTATGGGGATTGGGATTGTTTGGCTATTACACTCCTGCACTCTTTGACAGTTCACATTACCCACTCAGGGGTCTGGCTTGTCATCTTCTCCCTCTCTACACCCAAATGAAACTTCTTTCCTTATCCACCATCCCATTCCTCCAGTCTCCCTCCTCTCTTTCCATGTCTTCAGGATTATGTTAAAAAAGTGACTTATCCGGGGAGGGGTATTCTATTCCAGAAATGCTAAATGCAAAGGGTTATTGAGACCTCCTGCTCCGGCGCAGCCGATGGGCAGGAGCTGTGCAACAAGCAGGTAGCCCGACAAGAACGGGACTCGGGGGAGAAGACTTTCCCGAGAGCTCCCCACTTCGGTTCCAGCTCTCAGACCCCCAGCTTGTGGGTGCAGCAAGTAGAAAGTAGTAATAAGAAGAGTAGAAGACCTATCGTTTCGCCCCGACTTTAAACCTGGAAGCCATTGACAAAGCAGAGGAGACGTCTCTCACCAGGCTAGTGGCAACCTCTTACCCATCCTCTCTCCCCAGATCAGCCCCTTCCCGGGAGAGGACGGTCGCTACGCGTAGGAGAAAAGGTAGGCAGCGCTGCCCTCAGTCCTCACCGGCAGGACACAGCGCTGCGCGGACACGGTGCTGAGCGGAGAGTTTTGCACCCCCATCCCCACCTCCCCGGAGGGAGTGGGGACGGGAGGGCTCTGCTTTGGCCTTGAGGACCGGCCACCCTTGCTCCCCCTGTCCTGTCTCCGAATCCGGCCCACAGTTAATTTCGAAGGAAAATAAAAAAGAGATACACGTGTGTATCTAGAAGAGAAGCAGGAGGAGGAAAACGATCAGCTCCTGCGAGGGAGGCTACAAACCGTCGTCCCTTCCCTCCGCTGCACCCCGAACTTGCGAGGGCCTCTCGCCCACGGGGACTTCCCCAGCTAGACGCGATCCGGTGTCGGTCAGCCGCCTACCCCACGCTCCAGCCCCGAGCGGTAGCACGAGCACGCGACCTATCGCGACAGCAAACGACAGTACAATTGTACTCCGAGAGGGAAAGAATACTTCCCCTCCGATTCTCTTTCCCCTTTACCCCCAGCCTCATGTCTTACCTGCCCGCCCAAATTCCATGGGCCCCTCCTGGAACAGGGGGGCGGCCGGCTCTGGGCCGCTTTCCGCGATCGCTGCGCTGCGTGTAAGTTTGTCTGCCGCCTCTGTCGCGGCGGCTGTGCCGAGGGTGCGTCGGGTCTCGGACGCCTTCTAGCAGCCAGGCAGCGCCCTGCAAGCCGTGCGGGGAAGCCGCCCCCTTCTCCGGCCCCCTCCCCTCACCGAGAGAGGTGGGTAACTGCGGCTGCCCCCGCCCCGCCGCTACCCTGGGGCAGTACGCCCCGACGGCTGCGGAGGGTGGAAGAGCTACTCCGAGGTACTCCACACCACACCCCCATACACCCCCTGCCGCCTGGAGGGGAGACAAGAGCGGTCCTGTTGCAGGAGCGGTGTCCGCTTCCCCAAACACCCCCACCCAAATTTTGCTTTCCCTGAAAAAAAGAGAAAAAGGCCTGGGAGAGCACCCTCCAACCGTGAGCGTTTTGCGGGGCAGTAGGAGGGGTTCTCTTACCAGCACAAGTCCCTGCAGGAGAGAAGGGGATGGGGGTCACAGCCAGCCCACACTCCAAGACCCCTAGCTCCCACAGAGACCCCGTCCCCAGCAAAGCACTTTCCCGCGGATCACTCGACGTGCAGAACAAGGCGGCTGCTTAAAAACACAAAGCCGGAGCCCTAATGAGTTCAATTACAATGTGGTAAACACATTGCCTCTACGCTTTAATTAAGCCTGCTGTCCAATTTTAACTCATTAGTAATTCATTAAGAGAACAGCCTTTAGCTGGCTGCAAGGAGAGGAGCACCGCAGCCTGTTCAGCTACGCTGTGCGCATCCCCCAAGCTACTGAGGAAAGGGAAAATGTCCCTTGCCCTCGCAAAGGGGGATCTTGGCCCCAAACGGGGACCGGTCCCTGTGGGACACGCTCATCAGGGAAGGGGGATCCGAAAGATATGGGACGAAGACTAGGAAAGGAGACCTGGGGATGTCCGGGACCACACGGCCCTCTTCCCGAGGAAGAAGCCAAATGAAAGAACGGGCAGGGGATGTTCTAGGGACCGCGAAGCCCCCGCGCCACGTCTTTAATAAATAAACACATAAATACATAAATAACGGAGAACGCGTTTGAAAGGTATCTGGGCCAAGAAACAGGTCAATTTTGCCCGAATAGCAGATTTGGTTTGAAGAGCAAAACTAGGAGTCTGCGGGGGCGGGAGCTGAAGGAGTGCGTAGGGACCGGACCGACCAAGGTGCTGGGTGTATGGCAGAGGATGCCAAAACTCCGCGTACCCAGCCGGGACGCGTCCTGCGCCTCTGCACCGCCCGCTTCTCTCCACGCGTTTGCGCGGCGTTTTGGATCATGCTCCGGGATTTGCGGCAGGGAGGGGGTGGAGGAGCCTAATTTCCTTTCTCTTTGTCCCTGAGATTCCGAACAGTGACAAGTCGCAGTTTCCCCGGTGGTGATGACGAACTTGCCCCCGAGCCCCGTGGTTGGCAGTGTTGGAGCAGGGATTGAAAGTTTCCCGCTGCAACGACTGCCCCGACTCAACCTATTAAAGCGGTTTTATTCCAAAATGCAGTGCTTGGGGAATGGCTTTGAGAGGGCCCGGGTGGACAACCCCCTCTTCCATTCCCACATTTCATCCCAGTAGCATTGCTATATTTTTTAATTATTACATTAGGAGTGTAGTTACCATTCTATCACAGCTCCAAGATGCTGGAGGTTGCAATTGTTTTTCTAGACTGATTGAAAGTTTATTTTAATCTATTTATTTTTAAGAG
Source organism: Indicator indicator (assembly GCF_027791375.1). Lineage (NCBI taxonomy): Eukaryota > Metazoa > Chordata > Aves > Piciformes > Indicatoridae > Indicator > Indicator indicator. The sequence continues at coordinate 11,526,636 of NC_072053.1, read as the reverse complement.
GTATTTGGCATTTAAAAGCTGAATATGCAAAAGAATTTGATAGACAGGAACCAGTTCAGTCTGATTCACCTGCGCTAGTGTCAGGTGCTTCAGCTGCAAAAAGCTTGTCAGAAGTAAGTTTGGGTGAAGCATGTTTTGTTGCTGTTTTTGACCACAGCAACGTTTGACTGATCCCAAACAGATTCAGACGCTCTGATTTTGTTTGTTTATTTATTTATTTAGACTCCTTGATTGATTGGGCTCCTTGCAGTGTCCCTAGCCCGGCATGGCTGCTGAGGGGCACACACAGTATGCTCTGCTGACCGTCCAACCACGTTTTGTCGTGCCTCACTGGAAGGAGGCAGGGACAGGTCCTCTGAGCTACTTTGGTGTAAAAAAGTGGCTTCAGACTTCAGATCTGTGTTATCAAACACTAAATCCCTTCTGAAGAAGCCTTTAGTCAGATATCTCAAGGAGAAACCCTTAAGAGTCTCCTTGTTTGGGAGTAGATTTTGAGCACTTATGCCTTTAAAAAGCATGCTTTTTTCGATCAGCAGGCCCTCTCTTCCTTGGTCTTGATTTGCATTGGCTGCAACCTTGCAGAATGGGATTGTCTGGAATTAGTAGATTTGGATATTGTTCCTCTTGGTGTCAAATGATGTGGCTTTTTTTGTTTGTTTGCTTTTTTTTCCTTTCATTCTCTTCCTCCAAATGATACAATAAAAGTAGCATTGGGACCCAGGGGAAAGCAAGTCTGCAGGCTCCCAAAACAGGGCTCAAAAGCAGTGCAACACTTGTTGCTGTGTTGTCATTGTCATCTTCTTTTTATTATGAGATCTTTAAAGAAATTACCTGAAAAACTAAAAGAATATTGCTTATCTATTTACAGAAACATGCCTCACTCCTTTGTCTTGCCTAGGAAAGCATTAGTTTCTGGTCACACTGGGGATAATGTGTCTCCAGAGCTTCCCGGTATAAAATCATCTTGAATCCAGTGGGCTACGATTCATTTTATTACCCCAGTGTTAATCTAGAATAGGTACGTAAAAACTGTTAGGACAATTAATCTGAATTAATTTCCAAAGTGAATTAAATTAAATTGAATGAAGACCACCTGAATTCTGAATAAGAACAACCTTCACAGGGGTTTCACGCAGTTTAATTAATCCACTTTTAAATTCTCACCTTCAGCTAATTTGGGTTATTTTCCTGAGTGTCCCCACACAGGCAAAATCTTAGAGGTAAATGTGGCTCGGGGGAATTCTTCTGGATTTACCCAGATGTAATTTAGAACAGAAATACATCGTCTAATACTCTTTGACCACAGCACAGAAATGATACAGAAGTAAAGGATATATACATTGTTCTACTTCATGAAGGAAACCTTTTCAAAAATTTTATCTGCATGTTTTATTCTTCCCTTTCAGCCCGTACTGCTGTGTATATAAATGCATGTAATGTGTATGTAGACTCACAGACTTGCACACTGTGGATGTGTGCTCTACACAATGTTGCTCTATTTGAACCATTAAAGATGCTCCTTTGTGCACCTGAGACTCCCACTGAAGTTAAAGGGGAGCTAGAGAAACAGCAGGATCAGCCAGCCGGAAGGCTTGTTAGCCTTACACCTTCATGGCTGAGATAGGAAGATAAACCCAGAATTCACAGCTGCTCAGGGCCCAGCGTTCTAGGACAAATTTACAAAGGCAAGGCTGTCTTCCAAAGAGCAAAGCCCTTTCTCGACGGATGAGGAAGTTTCACTGGTTTTATGCAAGTTGTAGGTGTGTTTTTTCAGCAGTGTTGCAGTATTATCACGATAGTTGTCCTTCCTTTTCAATGGTACCTGCTGAGTTAAGGAGAAAGATTGGAGCAGATTCAAGAAGGTTTCAACTCTCTCCTCCTAAAAAGCCATTTCAAACAATTTAATTATTATTTCAGCATGTAAAGTAGCTCTACCAGGTACATTTCTTCATAAATACCTATTTTAAAGGTTAAGGGAAGTATTTTTCCTTCCAAAATCAGTGGTTTTAGGAGTAATGGGTTAAAAATCCCCATACTGTTTCTCTTAACCAGTATCACTAGTGCCTTTTGGTACTTCTGAGGTCAGATTCCCTAGGTTAGACAAGTCTGCTCCAAGCACATGTTTGTGCTGAAAGTCCCAGGCTGCCATGCCAGGAGCCAATGAACAAGCAAACGGAAACAGTTTTAGGCAAGTGATGGTGAAGACATCTCCTAATTTTTCAAGCTGGGAGTTCTCTGCTTTGGTCTGAAATAATCACTGGACTGCTTCCTCAAATAACCATATTTATTGGTACTATGGTATGATCATTGCAGGTACTGGTGAGATTGCACCTTGAACAGTGTTCAGTTTTGGACCCCTCACTACAAGAAAGACATTGAGATGCTGGAGCATGGCCAGGCTGGTGAACGGTCTAGAGCACAAGTCTTAGGTGGTTACTTGAAAGGTGGTGGTGGTGGATCTCCTCTTCCAGGCAGCAAGTGACAGGACAAGAGGAAGCAGCCTTAACTTGTGCCAGAAGACATTCAGAATTTTTTTTTTTTTTCCACTGAAGGAGTTGTTATAAGAAATGGACCAGGCTGCTCAGGAAGCTGGTTGAGTTACCATCCCTGGAGGTATTTAAAAGACACGTGGATGTGGCACTGAGGGACATGGTTTAAGTGGTGGACTCGGCGGTGTTGACTTAATGATCTTAAAGGTTTTTTTCAAACTAAATAATTCTATGTGATTCTGTGCCCAAGGACACTCAGAAGCCTGGTAATTTACTCTTTAGTTCAGTGAATTGCTGTGTGATCTTGCAGAGAACCATTTATAGGCCAACATTTTAAAGGTAAGCTCTCAAATAAGAGTATCCAGTGAGTAACCTGGTTTGCTGCACGTCGATAGAAAGTGGGCATTTCTGAAAATCAGTCTGCTTTGGATTATGATTTCTCAACTGAAATTCCTAAATTGGAAAAATACAACCTCTTCTTCTTCAAGCCTCACTTTACGCAGTTGAAAGGATGTGTGTGTGAGTGTTTTTAGGGAGTATCATTTATATACTAATACCTCAGAGAGATTTTATAAAATGTGGTTGCCTTAAAAACTCTCTCATGTCTTAGATTTCACTGTCACTTCTTCATAGCAGAGTTGAAAAAAATATAAAAGATTAACATTAGGTAAAAACATCATTGAAAAGCTACATAAAATGAAGGATTCCCAAGAACTTAGAAACAGTATAGCAACTTCATGATTTGTTTTACTTATTTCCATTTTCATGGGGAGAGTGGACCACTGCCAGTCTTTTCTCCTTGTCATTCTAATTTTAATTTCATGCACTGTAAAGATGCTGTGAAAGAAGCCCATGGATGGCTTTGGACTGTCATTGTGCTGTGTTCCCAGTGGTCTGCAGGAGCCACCTGGGAGCTACTGGTTTAATACAGAGCCTGGTCCAAGACTCATTGCAACCACAGGGAGCTTTTTATTTCTGAAAATAATTCTGGGGAATATTATAGATCAGTTTAAAAAACCACATATCATATTGAAAATATCTACATTAAAGAAAGAATCATGAAATCCAGCAGGTGTCACACATCCTGTCCATCCATCCATTCTCTTCAGTAGAGAGATTATCATTGCACTCATTATCAAGGGCAGTTCAGTAACAGGTCCCAGGGTTGTTTGGAAGCCATATGTCTCCACCAGGTGATTCTGAGTCATGGAGCAAAGGTGTTTGCTGCACTGGCTTTGCAGTGTTCCAGCAATGGAGTGTAATGACTCACCTCATTTCAGATGTCCACACTGCAGTTTTCCAACAGTGTGGTACTCCCCAGTCATATATGCACCTACAGCGTGCTATCTTGAAATCATAGACAAAACCTAAACCAGAAAGTCCTGTGACACTGAAAGCAAATCAATAACTATCTCCAATCTCTACTGTTAACTTAGCCAAGGGAAGGGATCCTAAGCACTTATGTCTTGGAACAATCCCAATTCAGGGTCATGGTCCTAAGATCAATACACCTTCTGATCTGCTCCTTTCATAAATTTGGAAACATTTAAGGTAAAACTCTCCTACCAATCTGTTCATAAAATTTAGGCACCCAGCATCTTTCCATCACAGTCAATCTTTATAAAGGACACAGGATATTTTCAAAGCATGGGGCACAATATGTTATGGCATGTAGAACCATTATAAAATTTCAAGTTCATCTTGAATTTTTGGTTGAAAAAGAAGAATTTTGTCTTATTCTATCCTGTTCCTTTACTTCAGGCAGTTCAGGATATCCTACCAGTGATAGGATCAGTGAAATAGGTTTTGATTATATGCAGAATAATTTGACATCTATAATTTTAATAGCACATTATTAATTATAACTCAAACTCGTATCTGCTCTGCTCTTTGCATGACACACAGAGGTCATTTAGCTTGTCCAGCTACTGATTTGAATTCAATATCACAAAAAAAAAAAATTGGTTCTCTTAAAGCACTCAGAATTACTAAATTCATATGAATGAAGGTTTCTTTAACGTTACAATATTCGCATACCCAGTATTCCCGTACAGCCTTTAGGGATCTCTGCTATTACTCTTTTTACTCATCTTTCTCCTGTTGTTTCATTTACTATCAGAGACAATACTCTACAGCCCATTGAGGTACTATCCTACCACACCCATCCAACATAACTCTTAAGCAGATCATGTTTCTGGTACCTCACAAACCAGCGTGTGATTTTTGGCTCTTTCACTGTGAAATCCCCATGTTTATTTCTTCCTATATTCTCAAAAGCTTTATTTTTTCCTCGTACTGTACATTATTGAGGAGCCTGGAGTAAGCAGGAAGGTTGCTCACGATTCGTCAGATGCGATGTTCCCACCTCTTATATTGATTTCTGGGAAAAAGAAAAACAAAGCCTGAGGGTGTTCAAGGCTGGGCTTGAACAGCTGAGTCTAGTTGAGAGGCATCCCTGCCCATGGTGGGGAGGTTGGAGTAGGTGATCTTTAAGATCCCTTCCAACCTAAGCCATTCCATGACTCTATGAAAGCTCCACTCTGCTGCACAGGTCTGAGATCATCTATTGATGTTAATATTGATGTTTATATTACCACATTTTTCTACCTCCCAGCAGAAAAAACTTCTCTTCAGAACAAAAGAGAAAAGCCAATACACTTGGCTTTTGAAAAGAAGTGTGTAAATGGTAGCAGGAATTTTCCCTCCTTGTCCTTCTGTCTATAAATTCAAGTATTTTGTCAAGGATTTCCCCATACCTTACCTGTAGATCCAGGACAGTCCCTGCCTCATTGTCCACTAACCAGCAGTTAGAAATGAGGTCTTTCAAGAAACAAAGCAGGGGATGTGGTGGAGTGGGGATGCAATGATTCTGAACTTGAGTACCATTATATTGTGGTCTTGGGTAAAATTGCCTGGGTGAATATCTAGTGGAGATTCCTGTCATCTCCAGTCTCTGTTGTCCTGCAGTCATCTTTCTTCTCCAGAAACTCATATTCCATATCCTGGAGCCCAGGCATTTTTTCAGAGGCATCTCTGTTCCTCAGTCCCTCATTACGACTTCTTCTGTAGCTCCAGGTCCAATCCTTTCTCAGCCCTACAACATGTTTTTCTGCCGGATGCTCTCATCACTTCCCACCTGGGGTTAAGACCATGTGCCTCTGCTTCTACCTTGCCTTTTTTTTTTCTGTTTTTTTTTGTTTGTTTGTTTTTTGTTCTTGTTGTTGCTGCCATCCCAATAATTATCATTTAGGTATTTCTAGAACACAGGACTTCAGTGGTGTAACAGCAGTTTCAAGGGCTAGTGAGTTTTCACCTGTGGTAGAATCAGTTTAATTCCTGTCTTTGCTTTCCTCCACCACTATTTCCTATTCCAGCTCCTTCATCACTTCTCTTTATCTGTGATAACACATCTGTCTGCAGGGTCACCTTGCAATCTCAAGTAGTGAAATGCTCCAAGGCGAACAAGATTTTTCTACCTCCACAAGATGTGGTGTTCCTTGTCACAAAAGAGAGATGCAGAGAAGGGGCTTAAAAATATTTCCAGCTGTTTTTGACACCAGAAAGAAGGAAAAAAAACCCCACCAACAAACGAAAAACCCAGAAAGAAACTTGTCCCTAATTTGTCCTTGTGAACAAGTGAGTCCTTACGTTAAGTGCTTTAAATAAGGCCTTTTATTTCACAGCAAAGCTAACATACATTAGTGAGCCGACATTCAGCAAGCAAGCACATAACTAATTTCAAAGGAGTAATATTTCAGATTAGTTTGGCCCAGAAATGAAAGTGTTTCCCATCTGCTTTCATTCATGATTGTTAATTAATTGGTAGATAATAAACACAGACACGGATTTTGACAGCTCTGCAGCAGAAGAAACACAAAGACCATCTTTCCTGGTGTCATTTTATTAACTCACAGTCCAATTCCCAGGAAGAAGCCACTGCAGGGAAGATGTGAGAGGGGTTTTTGAAGAGGTACCTTCAAGCCATCTGCAGTCCTGCTGGTTTTTGTACAGCAGGGCAATGTCCTTTGAACCTGACCTTGCTGGGTTACTGTGAAGATGTCTCTTTTCACGGTTCCAGTCCAAAACTAGGGTGAATGATTGAAGTCCTTGACCAGGGTTGGAGTATATGCCAGATGTGCAAGGCAATCTGACTCAACTCCTTTGCTTTGCTACCAGCTGTTATGCACAGTCTCATGTAAGCCATGAAAAAAGATTCATCTCTCTTTTTATTAATTGTCCAAGTTCTTTCCAGAACAAACCTATGTGTCATCAATTCATCATTGTAGTGCAGGACAAGGCACTCGTGACCTTCACGTGGTTAAGTTTGGGGGATATGGACTCATATGTTGGACAAGTCCTCAAGAAACAATTTAGAAATAGAATAAAAGTTTTGGGGGAATCAGTGCCTTGATTCCAGTGCACTTTAGTTACACCAAATGCACTAAGAAGTACATAACTAAATAATGTGACCATGAATAAGCAGAGAAGTGCAATATTAGTTGCTGGGGCAATGGGCTGCTGTGAGGATGCAAATGGCTGGACAAGGCATTGCACTTTTATATTATGAATTCCTGTCCCATGAATTAACCCCCAAACACTACATGGTGAGATTCCCTTTCCTTCTGTCTGCTCCCCACTCTGCCAAGTGCAACTTCTCCTGCAGAGTATGTGTGACCCTGGGGGAGCAAGGACAGGCAAGTGCCAGTCCCACAAAGGCAAATTCAGAGATCTCCTGGACATGCAGTCAACCACCACTTGCATGAAGGGGTGGCATGTTCCAAAAACCTCACTATCTGAAGAAACATTACAAAACTCTACCTTTGGCCAAGTTTTAGGAAGGTATGACTTAGAGCATGTACTTTGCTTATTTATATTTGCTGCAGCCAGAAGAACAGAAAGAACAATGGCAACTCTACTGGTCTTTTAACTTTGTGTCTCAACACCCCTAACCTCAGACATCTTCACAGCGGTAGGAAAAGCCCCACACTTGTAAGATCTCCAGCTGTTTATTACTTTTTTTCCATCACGATTACCTTGGCTCCAGAAAGTTTTAATACCATTCAAAATTCAATCCAGTTTTATTGACATCTCTAGTTTTGCCAAACAGTTAAACTGAAGCAGACAGCATGAATTTCAGTCAATCAATATTCATTTAAAACTGGACACCCATATGTAAGCATACTCTCTCCTTGGCAATGAGTAAGGAGGCTGAGCAATCAATCCACACTTGTATTTAAACTCAGCAACTGTATTTTCAAAAACCCCCACATAAGGCAAAATTGAATGGTTGAATAAGGCAACATGTGATTTCTGTTATGTTATTATTAATAATTAATAATTCACTTAATAACATGGCAGGAGCCTAATCCAAAGCTCACTGCTGTCAATAGATTTCTTTTTCAGTCATCTTGGTATCACCAAAAGAGACACAAAGACCCTTTTTTTTTTTTTGCTGCATTTAAGCACCTAACTCCCATGCTACACTCAAATATGTCAGCTTCATGGCCCCCTAACTCAGAACAAAGCAATGAAGTTATTCTAACATAACACATGGTGAGTAACAGAGAGTGGGCTAAGAATATTGACCATGGAAGAAAGTTCATCACAGTAGATTTAATTTTGGGTTTATAGCACTGATTGAACATTCTCATCTCTTCTGTTACAGATACGCACCACACATATATAAGACTTGTGTTTGTTCTACCATACTTCAACATAACATGCAGACTCCATGTATTATTAATAGCTATCATACAGTATCTGCATCCTCATTGCAGGTTCTGGCTGTCTGTAGTTAGAGGCTTATGTGTAAGACATGAGAAGATCCAGGCAACTGCAAGCTGTTTAAGTTTACTTAAAACTTTCCCTGGCTTTTTTCTGGCTGCCATTAGCATCTTTAAGGCAGCTTCTGAGAAGTCCTGTGGCAGCTATACACCCAGGACCAGGACAGCTGGACCTTTAAGCAAATATTATTATTATTACTAGTTTATCTCCCTAATTAACCAGTTGGGCACTTGCCAGCTCTTTACATCTATACTGTAAGGGCTGTTTCCATTGGGTTTAGGCAGACAGTCTTACTTTAAGATCCCTATTGATCAGCTGCCATTCTCACATGGTTAAAGCACTTCTCTAGGGGAACTCTCTTGTGTTTTAAGTGCACACAGTTACTCTCATGACTGGCTTGTAAACAGGTTTTAATGGGGCTATTAGTGTAAAAGGACAGGAAACTTTCAAAACCAGCCTTTTAAATATTCATGAAGATGTTTAATCTGGTGCTTAATCACCACTGTTTGCATATTGCAAAAGGTGGGGGGGCAGCAGTGCTTCACTGTTAGCTATCAACAGGGCATTAATAAACGCTTTTAGACCCATGATTAATGTCTGCACGGCAGTCAAACTTCTAACAAAGCATGCCCCACTTTCTTCAGAAGAGCTCCCCAAAGCATGTGTACAAGGAAAGTGTTAGCTCCCAGGAGAGGAGGTTCAGGGCTCTGCTCTGCTCTTGCCCACATGGGAGTGTGGCTTGATCCATACCTTTTGATCTGCTGCACCAGCTGCATGCCTCTGGACCTGACTGCCAAACATGGACCTCAGGGTGGCCATATCCGCGTGAGTGGGGACTCTAGAGCCCCAGTTAGATCACCCAAAGGCAGCTGTGCCATCTTCTGTGTCTGTCTACCATCAGGGCTGGATGGACTCTTCAGGAGATGTTCCTAATAACTGGTTCATTCACTTGTGTTTGCTTTCCAGTGATGCTCTGGCTCATACTTCCAGCTAGTATACTCTGGCTAAAACTGGGACAAGAGCTGATTTAACCAGAGCTTTTGTCCCAGTGTCCCAGCTCTCCTGACCTTTCCTGGCTGTACATGTTATCATGCCTGTTCATTCTCTTGATCTGCCCCAAGATGCTCAGGGTTTGGGTAAAGGAGGAAAGAGCTAAACACAGAATTTCAGCCCAGGTTCTGTGTTGCTTTAGGGTGGATTTTAACTTTTTTTCAATATCTGCTTTATTTTCATTTAAAAAGTAAAGGCAGAAAGGATAGCATTTCCCTAGTGGGAGAGACTTCATGCAATTTTAAAAATGTGCATTATTTAATCCAACAGGCATTAAGATGCCTTGAGCTGTTAACACCTGTTGTGGAAATCCATAATACACAGGCTTAAAAAACCAACAACCCTGAGAGACTCGTAAAGGTTCCTGCAGAGCTGTCATCGCCTCTTGTGTCAATGAGTACTTAAGGACCCTGAAATCTGTGGCTGAGCTCACTCACTGAGCACGTGCTTTCTCTTCAACTTAAAAAAAAAAAAAATTCCTTAGGATAATTTCATTGAAAAAAAGAACAATGAGTATGAAACACCAGTGAGCTGCATTTCTTGCACAAACCTCTCATGCATTTTTCATATGTTTCTCCACCCAGATGCCTGAATGCTCCAGTTTGTAATCTACGTTACTACTATGTAAAACTCTGCATAAAACTTCAGCCAACATCTTTTATGCTTAGATATGCTGTCATTTAACAACATATGGCAATCCCAGGCAACCTGCCCTCAGCTGCAGAGGTCACCTTCACTTTACACAAAAGTAGATTAAAAAAAAAAAGAAAGAGATTTCCAATAGGAAAAACAAGGGGAAAACAAAATTCCCTGGGGAAGGCATGGGAGAAACTCTTTGTGGGGTCTCACTCTAGCAGGAGTGCTCACTTTCCTTCCATAATCAATAAGAATTAGTTATGATGTGAGGTCCTGGCTTGGCTGAAGTACATGTAATTTTTGTCATGTATTTAATGATGGGACCCATCTAATGGGACCACCTCAAATTTAGATAGCTGCCCTCAACAAGGAGATAAGTTTCTGGTACATTTTGAACCCTTCCAGGGTGTGTTCCTTGGTCTGTCAGCTACACTGTTGATCTGTCTCAGACTGTGAACCCCATATGGATGTTTCTTGCATTCTGCCTGTCTAGAACCTTATGTGCTTTCTAGATAGTGAATCAAGCCTGAGGACTCTAGGCTGTATCTGTGTTGAGGAATGATTTTGGAGTGATGCATCCAAAGCAGGTAACATGAGCCATGATTGAAAGGCTTGTATCATCATTGCCTACACACAGGATTTCGATAATGCATACAGAGAGGTGTCTTTCCCCTGTGGCTGAAAACACATAGATGCCTGCACGTGCATATGTGCTGTGTACCAGCTCTCAGCAGAACTGATGGAGGCTGGTGGTGCAAGCAATTGATCTGGATGCTAAAACACAAATATCTACTGCCATGTGAGATATTCAGGGCTATTAGGGCTATCACATACAAGAGGATTGTGAGAGGGTAGTGTCCGACTGGAGCAAGAGCTAAGGCCAGCTGAGACATCCAGTGCCCCTTCTGATGTGGTTGGACACTTATGTTAAGGTAGCAAATTCTGAGTGTACTGAATTCTCTGTGTCTGTGTGTGGAGCCAAATCCCACTCGCTGGGTTGATTGCACAGCCTGAGCTATATAGGATGGGTCCCACCTTGCTGCAGGGTAAGACAAATCCTACAGCTGCAGGAGAGTTTTAGCGTAGGGATAATTAGAAATTTTCCTACCCGCCTTTATTAATTAAATAATTTTATAATTAGTTTGCAGCACTCAAGCAGACGTAGAAATCTCTGAGGAAGAGAGAGAATAACAAGATTGTTTATTCATGGATTCTAGGAAGTTTTTGCTATGGCTGTCTCCTGTGGTGGATTCCCTGGGGACAAGTGAATATTTCAGCAATTTCATGAAATCTTACTTAACAGTCCGCCTATGTTCAGATGAGGAGTACAATAGGCAGGAGGATAGGAGACACTATCCAGAAGCAAGTCAAAGGCAAAGCTGTTACAGGATCAAAGGATGTTAGGGGTTGGAAGGGATCTCTGGAGATCATTGAGTCCAACCCCGCTGCCAGAGCAGGACCATAGAATCTAGCTCAGGTTGCACAGGAATATATCCAGATGGGTCTTGAAAGTCTCCAGAGAAGGAGACTCCAAAACCTCTCTGGGAAGCCTGTTCCAGTGCTCTGTGACCCTTACAGTCCTCATGTTGAGGTGCAACTTCCTGTTCTGTAGTTTACATCTATTGCCCCTTGGAAAGCCACGGTCAGGCCCATATTAGGAGCTTGTGCCAGTTGTGGTCATATGCTTGGCACATGATCCAAGGAGACTACACCAGCTGAAGTTTCCTTCTTTGTTTCTCTGTTGAAATCAGAGCTTTTTTACATCAGAACATAAATAAGATGTTTCCAACATTATTCTTGATTTCTAGACAGCTCTACTCAACAAGGCACAGATTAAGTACCATTTAGCTTTTGCTTGGGTTTTACTTGGGTGATTATGTCTTTTTTGAAGAGACCTCATGGTATTTACAGAATAAAGCTTTTGGCTTGACAATGCAATTAGATAGGGCCTTTTCTCCCAGACATATTTTCAGGTAAAGCTGTTCAAAATTATTCGGACAGAAAGTCTGAGGTAAAAACCATAGCTGTGACGTCTGCTTTGTAAACCATTTGTAACTATGATTGCTTGATCAACATTAATTCAAAAAAGGTATTTTCATTTTTCTCCCTCACTTTGATAAACTTCAATAAATTGCTTTAAAATACATTTCAGTAAAAAATGTTTGAAAAATACAAGAACTGAATCTATTCAGAAAACTTGTGGAATAAAGTGAAATTTTCAAGGTGAAAGGTGAACTTTTGATATTTTTAATAAAAATTATGATTTTCTCCCAAGAGTATGTAGAAAAATATTTTCCTGGGGTATCAGGAACATATGAAGTAATCCTACCTATCCAGAGTGGTGACTCCTTACGTTCACTTTTGAGATTTATCATGAAACTACATATAAAACTGGAACAACAAAAAGAAGAGAATTTTCAAGCTATTTTTTTTTAGCATGCTATCATCCCACACATATTTTCTTCTCAGTTAGGTGCTTTAGACCAGGATAATTTCATTGGCGTCTGTGGTCATTCCTGACTGATAATCATGGGGTGCAGATAAAACCTTGGATGACCAACCTTGTTTTCTCCATCCCATGTGCTTAGAGGTAAACCCATGTCTCACTACTCTAACTCTTCATCATTAAATGAGGTCAGCAATTCATCATGTAGGCTATGTAAGAAAGCAATGATCCTAGGTTTTTTGTTTGTTTGTTTTTCTGGAGGGAACAAAGTAGCCCAAATGAGATGATGAACGTGCATTGACCATCGTTGCACCTGCAGTGGCAAAGGGCAAAACTGGGTGGAAAGAACTCAAATAAGAGAGCAGATATGGAGAGGTCCCTAAACAGATGTTTATTTTTAACCCTCATGCTCAAGCCTGGAAGATCCTGCTCTTTCTGCAGGAGTTCTGTATTAGTGCTTCAGCTGAGGAACATGCATTAACAACTCTTAGTCTCTTGTACTGAGCATTATATCTCATCTCTGAAGTCAGATTAATGGAGATTAGTGGTACCACTTAAGAGTTTAAACATCATACTGACCCAGATTGGTTGTGCAGGCCCAACCAATGTGTATAATATTGCACATGCAGGGCTCTTAATGTCCAGAAAGTGATTTCACTAATTGTTTCAGAGAAGAAATATTGTGTTACTTTCTGCTCTAATCCTGAGGTACCCCCCATGCTTTTCACATCCACTGTCAAACACATCTGGTTATCCATCTATATAAGTATCCATCTAATAATCAAACATAATTTTATTTTAGCTCCAGTTGGCCTGTGTGCTTGCTTTCCATGGCTGATTTCATTCATGCCTCTGATCTGTCTGATGTCTGCTCCAGTTCCCACTAGAAGTGACACTGGACTTGAGGAAAACACGAAAAATAAACAGGCAAAGCTCTGCAGAAACTGTTGTATTAAAACAAATGGTTTTAATTATTTAAAGTGAAATGTCTTGGCATAAGCTATGCATACACTAAAAACAGAGGAGGCAAAAATCTTCTTAAAGACTAGAGAAGTGGAATTGATCCCAATAATTCAAGTCTACTTTTGTGCAGTAATTAAAGAACACCTCTTACATTTCTCTGGCTGTGTGACCAAAACCAATTTGGAAACATGCTGAAGTTTTCAAGAAATCATTCCCTTAGCTGGATTTGGTCCTGATGCTATAAAAATTACAAAAGAATAACAGAAAAGCACTTTCTTTTGCTTTTGCTTTTAGCAGTTCCTATGGGACTGTCTACTGATGTCAACTGTTTTTGGATGGAGTGCTAAGAACAAACTCTCATTTCCTTGTACTTGGTCTGGCAGAACTTGGCTGGCTTGTAGTCTTTGTTCTACCTCAAGGGTCTGCAAAAACATCTGGGACCAAGATCCAGTTTATGCTTATATTTTGATGAAGCAGCTGTCCTGATGTATGTGACCAGCTTCTCTCTCCAGCCAATGCAGGGACATAGATGTCTTTGCAAGAGACTGAGCACCAGAAGTAGGCGAGCATTTTCTGCCTTGGTTGGCTTACAAGAGCACCTGCCCCTCTCTGTAAGGCAGGAAAAGAATTTATGTGCTTATTTTAAGAGGACTCCCCTTTCCCTAAATAATGAAGATGGAGGTATCTGTGTTGGGCAGACTAAATCACTGGAGTGACACGTCTTCTGGTTCTGCAAGTGTCAGGGTGCCATGGTGACTGGCCAGATGTGTGCTCTAGTTGAAACTAAATTAACCTAAGTCCAGGAGACAAATTCCCACCTCTCTCAAGAACTGCTCAGGCAGCACTTTTAATAGCTTATGTCCATCTCTCCAATAACATGTTAGAGACACTACACTTGCAACATGCTCTTGTCAAGGAGAGCACTACCTATTTACCATCACCCTTTCCTGCAGCACCTGCGTTTCTCCCTTGGGATTTCTCATCGAAACACTGACCCATCCTGACCCTGTTTAGCTATTGAGATCTGACAAGATCACAGCCTGAGGTGGTATGGCTGAATTTACATGTGCTTAACAAATTGCCTGTTCACTCAATTACATTTTATTTAATCATCTGTAATCATATAAATTATGCCTGATGGTAGTAAATGTTCATGTCAGTTCCTAATTACAGATTGATTAATTGACTGTGGTGATTTGTATTACTTATATAATAAGAATATATGAAGATGATGATAAATTATTATTAGTATCTAACATTTCATGTGAAATACATTCAGAACTAGGGGAAACTTTCCTTTCTTTGACACTTACATTCAGTACATCAAAGATATTTGCATTATCATATGCCCCAAAGAGGGACCCTTTCACTGCATTAAAAAAAGACAAAGAAAGGAGAAATATGGTGTATGTTGGTTTGCTCCTCAAACGAAGCTTCAAGCAAATAAAAAGCTCTTAAAAAATTTCTGGCCACCAAAAATGTGCCTGTTGCATTTTGCTCACCTCAGTGTTGATCTGGACTGCACACCAGCTCAGGTTATAGTATGAAATTCAAGAAAGTAAAGAAAAAATTGTGCTTGTTTGATCTGGATATGATAACACCTCTTGCTGTACAGTTCAGCTCAGTCACACTGCTGTGCTGACATTTGCTCTGAGTTTGAAGAGGTGCTGGTATAAGCCCAGATTTGTCATTAGTGAGGAATATAATTTGCAATGAGGAATATCATATGCTGAAGAATGTCTGCTTTCCCAGATAAATACTGGACAGATGAATGATGTGTTATGAACACCTCTGTGGAGATGATGTACGGTCTTAACTCTTCCAGGTCAATTTTCTAAAGAGAAAGGAACTCAAAGTATGTATAAGATCTCACCAACGCCTTTCTTACTTTTCTCCAAATAATAACATGCCTGAAGTCTAGGCCTGATAAATACTTTAGTTCTGCAATTATTTCCCAATTCTGATATAATTCTGAGCACATCCTGTCCTCTGGCTGTTTGCAGTTCTGGTTCAGGGCATATATGCTGGCCATTTCTGTTAATAATATTATTGTGTTTTAAATGTTATTTATTTATTATTAGAATGGAAGCCAGTCAAAATTCTTTGAGTTTGCAAAGAGTCAGGAGAGGGAAACCAGGTGTGATTTCTCACATATTCATACATGGGATTCATTGGTTTAACATTTCACTCTCAAAACAACATAATGAAATCCTCCCAGCCACCAAAACTGTTCCCTATGATTTGGACTCTTTTCTAAGAGATCTGTACCTCACTAACTATCTCAGAATATTCCTTTCTTGTTGTGTTGTTCACAGCAAACCCCTTCTGTGACTAGGAGAGTCTGGGCACCTGGCTTTGATCTTGGCTTTGGCTAGGGTGGAAGGAAAAGGAGGCTTGACATGGCAATGCTCTTTGCAGCAGGAGTGCCCTGCTATGAACAGCTCTTGCAGGACCTTTTGGAAATCTCTTTACATAAAAGATCCTATTTGCATTTTTCATGACTGTGTCAGTAATGAATGCACTCAGGTTTTCTTGCTCAATCATTCCCAGAAGATATCAGAAGTCTTCTTTAACTTGTCTGTCACCACTTGCTACTTTGTTTCTGTTAATTGAGTTCTCAAGGTCAATCCTCCCCTCCTTTACTGCATGTCAGTCCTCCCCAAAACAATGTCCTTTCAGAAAACATCATCAGAAAATGTCTACATTTGGTACCGAGGTAACTCACAGGCATTTTAAATATGACTACTAAAAAAGAGATCCCTGAGGAGCCCCATTAACAAACTGTCCCCCAGCTGGTGCTTGCTTCTTCTGTTACTAGAGACACTTATTTCCCCTACAGGTAAACACTTCACAATTTTAAGTCTTAGTTTCTCCAGCTTCATTAATCCATCTAATCCTAGTCTGAAGCAGGATAAATGACACCTATTTAATTTCCTTTTCTAAAAGTTAGGTCTCTTGTCAAAGGAATATGCTACACATGAAGTGACACTGTGTCTCTGGAAAGCCCAAGTTATATTTGAGATCACAGCACTACATATGCAGCCATTTTTCCCTCCAAATTTTGTTTTGTCTTGGCACCTCACTGAGGTCAAAGCACTTTCTAAGTGGCAAAATGAAACATCTGACTTACTTGTCTGCCACTTTGTATCTGGGATAGAGATTCTCCAATGCCTTCACCTAGACTCTGTTAACCTTTTCCACCATGTCCTTACATCTCAGGTGATCATTTCCATTTTTTTCTGCCTTATTCCACAGTGTCCAGCCTGTTGGTGCTGCTGCAGTCTCCTCCCTGAATGCTGAACCTCCCTGAATGAAGGTGTATGGTTGGATGTTGAGAAGCAAACCAAGTATTTATCTGACAGCCATCTAATTAATAAGATTTTTCTTTAAAAATGTCTCCACTCCCCTGCATTTTCCAGGAACCAATTTGCAATGACCTTTCATGATGCTTTGGGAAAGTGTCTCTTTAGATCCACAGGATAGGTGATCATGTTTTGTCCATCACCTGTTCAAAGAGTCCTTCTCTGAGTTGTTACTGTGATGGCTTGTGAGAGATCAGCTCTTGGGAGAAACATTCAGATAATTCTCCTTTTACAGTCCTTTTCCAAAACAAGGATCTGATTGATCCACAAAGGCTAAGAGTTGAAAGACGCTCCAAATCCTGAACTCCTGAGAGGCAAATAACTTCAACATCTTCTTGTTCTTATATTTGACAAATATAGTAATTTTAGTCAATACAGCCTGTTTCTTACAACAGAATTTTGTCCTCTAAAATTAACATTACTGGTTCAAACAGGGTAGGAAATAGAAATTAGCTGGTGAGGGTGAGCTTTTTTGGTGTATCTATCTGCTTGTCTTCCACTCTCTCTATCTGCTGTCAGTCTTAAATGATCTTTGGATAGATGTATGAGATTATAGTTTTCACTTGGGATGTGTTCCAGCATCCCCTTGTTTTAGACCTCTCTGCAAGAATCAGTGCTTGTGCAGTGTGGGATTTCTCTCCCCTGAGTCCCTAAGAGAGGCTGGAGTGCACATGGAGCTGTTTGGGTAGATGACACTACCATGATTTCTATCCTTAAAGCAGAAATTCATTCTCTCTCTTTCTTTTTCTTTCTTCCCTTTCCCTGTGGCTTTTTCATAGACACCTTTGCATACCCCCTGGAGAACCTATCCTGGTGGATGCCTGCATCTCACTGGGGCCTCTCACTGCAAGCAGAAACTCTCATTCTGCTGCCCACATGTATGTGATCTTGGATAAATTACTTACCCATCAATGCCTTGACTTCCCTACCAGAAAAATCGGTACAAAACCGATTACACAATGTTGTCTGTTTAGCTAATGTTTATAAAGAGCCAAGGGACCAGGCATGGAGCACGCAAGAGAAATATCTACCATGTTGCTGTTGTTAACGTGGTCACTTACATTCCTGCGTGTAAATAAATCTTGAAAGGGAAAAGCCTTTGGGATGACCAGGGAACACGCAAATGCTGGAAATGTCTCATCCATTTATGGTGATCTGAATTTCTAAGCTGGAGTGTGAGCAGAGTTGTTCTGGTTTATTTTCTCTTAGGCCTTTAGGCTTACAGTTTTATTTTCAGGCTTTATTTTCTGCCCTTTGGGATAAAGAGCATCTCTTTCTTCCTCTCTGCTTCTGCACTGCAGCCCATCCTAAATGCATCTGGAGAAGAATGCACCCAAGAGGGACTAGAATACTCTTCCACTCACCCACTGATCTCCTCCATTCACCTCCTGGCTGATCTACCCGTTCACATGCAACAAATTGAATCAATAGAAAAAAAACCCCAACAACTGAATTTCTCCCTGTCTTTGAATCAAATCAGCTGAAGACCTGCCAACAGGGGGAATTTCAGCTCACACTGACACAACTTGCCATAAGCAGCTCTTTTCATAAGTTTAATAGGATCCCACCCTTTTTTCCTGATAACCTTCTAAAGCTTTCCATGAACAGGGTTGAAAATGATGCCTGGCAGTTCAATAGACATTTCCATAACCAGCTGTTTAAATCATGTTAATTGTTTTTACAAAACTAATCTATGTGGGCATACAAGTAGAACTATGTTGCTGCTTTTTAAAAATGCAGTAGTTCTGTAGTTGATGCGTTAGTATCAGTTAATTCTCATAAAAGGTCATTAATGCTGTGTACAGCAAAGTGGAGGACTGGGCAGGCTGGGCTGGAGAGAGACAGTATCTGTATGACTGATGTGCAACACTCAGGGGTCAGAGCATTACAAAATGATTCTCTTCAATTATTTATGTCCCTCCATTTACTGTATGGGGAATCTGGGCCTGGTGCAAGGAGTTTCTGCTGCAGTTATGCTACTATGCAGGTTTGTTCCTTTTCCTCAGGAATGGCATTAATTTAAATAAAAAATGTCTGGTGCAACCCTATCCTATTTCTTATGACCGACAAAAATTTGGAGAGGAGGTGGATGGTACCATTGCAGTCACTCACCACTGGAGAACCTGTTATCATGCTTCCTGGTATCATGACCAGTGAGTGTAAATCCTGTGAGCCCACCCTGTATGAGCCCCTTGAGAGGAGATCCCAAGATGCCATATAAAAATGATGCTGGGAAGAAAGGTTAAGGCTGCCAATTTCATCACTGATGATCTATCCTCATTATCATCATCAGCAACGATAAAGAGGTTTAAGAGCTTCACTCTCCCCCTCTCCTTACCTCCAAATCTTCAGCAAAAATATCCAAATCTTCAGCAAAATCATCCAACTTGATTTCTTTTTCTTTTCTGCTAATGGCAACAGCATCAAACATGATATATATCAACCATGATGTATAGCCTTATGAGCTGACTGTTGACAACTTATGGCTCTTTTGTTTGGGTTTGCCTACTTGGCTGTTTAATTATGTGAAGTGCCTGTTTTCTGTGTGAGGTTCATATCAACAGCTGCTGGAATTCATGGGTGATGCTATGTTTACATCAGCCATCAAGTTGATATTCAAACACATTAGCATGACCATAGTGCAAAATATATGGTAGATGGACTTGCTATTGCAGTACTTTGGTTCATCTACATGAGGTAAATTAGCCAGAAGGATGTTTCTTAGAATAGAATGTTTCTCCTCATGCTTTCAGTACTGTCTTGCCTCCTTTTTTTTTTTAATGTTGATGGAATTTGAATTATTGACCATTGCAATTTTATTTTTGATGCAAGTAGCAATTAATAGAGAGAACATTAGAGTGAAGAGTCCTGAGATTTTATGAGTATAGATTACTGTAAGGCTACACAATAAAAGAATACAGCATGCCTAAAAGGTCATTACAGCTGTAATAATGCAGTCCCTAAGTACCCCTTTCATTCTGGAGGACTAAAACTTCTTACCACACCTAAATGAAAGGAAAAGGTGTATGTCTCAGAGCCTTCTTATTGTGACATTTTAAAAATCCACCCAAAAGACTGGAAACTATTTTCAATAGTGTTGTCCTGGAAACTTTTTGTTTGTTTGTTATGTTTTTACTCCATCACTTTATCTCCTGAAAGATGAAAATGTAAATATGAAAAAGGTAGATTTTCTGGAAGAAAAAATCTGCAATTTGTGATACAAGTGTCACTGATATTTTTAGCAAACTTTATGCAATCATAGCTATCGGACATTACTGGGATCATTGTTTTCAGCTATCTAAAGTAATAAAAAAGCCGGGGCCAGAAGATACATTCTGTGTTTCTGCTCTCTTTAATCTATATATGGTGCTTGTGAAATGATACCAGCTGAGTGGAGATCTTAGCTGTTGAAAAGTTGAATAAAGTATCATGTTATGTTTACTGAAATGAATAAATTTTCTGTTTTTTTTTCTAATTTTTTCCATATCTGAATTAAAAAAAAAAATTCTATTGTGGCTTTGCATCTTTACATTCTTTTCTAAAATGAAAATGAAGGGGTTGAAATGATAATTGAAAAAATAAAATAAAATTTGAAGCCTGGTCACTCCACTTGAAAAATGAAAGGTTTTTATTCCCCCCTGAAATTTTGGCCTAGATTTTCCTTGCCTCTGAAACAGTCCCTATAGTTTACAGTGAGTGTGTCAATATTATTGGTTGCTTTCCAGTGGTGCTGTTTTGGTATTAGAGCTGAAAACAAACTTCTTCTGCTCCACCTGGGCCTCAAATCTGTCCCATTTTGCTTCCATTTAATATCTCCTGTCCATCCTTATCTCTCACATCCTGCCTTGTTTAGTTGCAGCCCAATCCTCTCCATGGCAGAAGGTGATAGCCTTTCATGAACCATCCTCATGGTGGCACTTCTGGCAAGGCCAAACATTGACCTCCAAAATTGGCACACTCCTGTATTTCCGTAATGTATTGCATTTACAAATGCTTCAGGCTAGCCTGTAAGAGGATTTAGGCCTTCAAATCACTTTATCCTAAAAGGACTTAGGAGCACATCTACTGAACATTGCAAACTTGAGTGATTTTCACTTTCAGAATGGAGAAAGGAGCTATGGGTTTGCCTTACAGAAAATGAATGAGATGTAAGTTCCAACAGCCTCTCCCATCCTCAGGGACAAGACTTGGTTCAGTCTTTGCAATGCTAAACAAAGTGATACCTGGATATGTTAGGCTGGCAGAAAAATCCCACCTTGTGTTCTCTTCTAAGTGGCCACAAATGCTCATTTCCCATTTTAAGATATGTCCTGATCTGCCAGTACAAGAAGCTATAAAAAAGGTTGTTATCATTATTTACTCTCCAGGCATTTGACTCATATACCATTGTGTCAACGGAAGTACTAAGTGAAATAGCAAACGTTAGAAACCCATAGGAGAGGTTATTGTGTTGACATCTGGTGGAAGTCTCATTAAAACGTTCAGGTAGCATTTTGTCTGGAAGCCAGAGAGCAGTGTACAGGCACATGGCTCTACAGCCTGTCATCTGAAATATGGGGCACAGTTGGGTTTTTGAGATGACCAAAAATTCTGTTTTTTTTAAAATGACCAGCAACTCTGTCCATCGATGTATTCATATTTTGGTTTGGGTTGGAAGGGACCTTCTAAGGTCATCTAGTCCATCCCCTCTCCAATGAGCAGGGATACTCAATCAGTTTGCTGAGATCTCCATCCAACCTGGCCTTGAATGTTTATGGGGATGAAGTTTCTACATGCACAACCTTTTGAGCCTGTTGTCTCACCAGAGTGACATGGAGATGATTAGCTGATCTGTCTGTCAGCTCAAGGAGGTGTTGAAAAGCCAGAATAACCACCACCGGAAAAAAAATGAGAGCAAACAACTTCTGAACACTACAGTAGGTTAATTTGGAGTTCTTTAGTTTGTGTTGGCAAAGGTTCTGGAGATTCTGTAGAAAATTAGGAAAGCGGAAGTGGTGAAAAAGTGCATGCAGGGAGGAAGCAAATGGCTTTTCCTCTGTAGGTATTGATCAAAGAATGGATGGTGTGTTTACAAGAAAATTCTCCTTGGTTTGCTCTAGGACTGCTTTCCATTGTTGTGTCATGGGTACCCAATCCAGCAGCTGATTGGCATTTAATAAGGATCTCCTATTTTACTACCTACACATGTACACAGTACACAGACTGTATTATCCTTATGCTTGGCCTTATATGTGCTTTAAACAAAGGCTTGTTTGGGCAGGGTATTATTCCAGTTTGACATTAAAGTGTATGCTACAAATGACACAAGGCTACAAATGATATACACTGCTATTTGTTTGATGCCATCCCACGGTTTCCCAGACTTGTATCCTTCTATGTTCAGGCCTTTCTGTTCACTTGGTTTTCTTGTATGTGTGAGGGGCAATATATTGCATTATAAGCTGGTGCTAAAGTTTTATGAGTCCTCAACAGGAGACTAAAAATTGTGGAGATTTTTGTGGTGTGCTACAGAGAGCAGAGAAATTACGTGTGGTATGGGAGTTGCCAAGTAAATGACTGAGGAGCAAGAGACTTGTTGGTGGAGGTATGTATGCTTGCATGTGCTGGAGCATGTTCAAAGAAGGCCAGAAAAGCTGGAGTAGGGTATAGAGGACAAATCTTATGAGAAGTTTAGCCTGGAGAAAAGAATGATGATTCCACCCCTGGGAAAGGGTGGAATCATCATTCCTGGGCGTATTTAACAGATGTGTAGATGTGGAGCTCTGGGACATGGTTCAGCAGTAGAATTAGCAGTGCTAGGTTAGTGGTTGGATTTGATGGTCTTAAAGGTCTTTTCCAACCTAAATAATTCTATGATTCTATGCTTCTTTCTTTGCTTGCCTTGATGGCCATGGTTTGAAGCAGGAAAGAGCAAGGCTTTTGGTCCAATCCAGCAATGACCGTTCCTTTGCTTTTACCTGTGCTCTAGGCTAGGGCTTAACTCTTCATACCAGGTAGCTCAGAGCACAGGGTCTCATATAGCAGTTTGGAACTGCCACTTGAAACTTGGCCTCTTGAGAGACCCTGGCCAAGCCTGGGATTTGCAAGCATGTGCAATGATGGGTGAGCATTGCTGGAGCCCTGGTCCATCTTGTGATGTGGTAGCTCTTCCTGAGACTGTTGCTGTCAGGAGTACCAAGACCAGGCTCCCACTGTACCTTGCTACTCCCATTTCTGGGTTTGCTGTAACTGTGGAGCCAGAGCCACATGGCTACTGTATGATTCATCAGTGCAGTGCTTAAAGACATGAGGGTCCTCAGGCTGCCTAATCAAAATCAGTAGCCTAGGGTGAGGTGATGCTGCTCCTGTAGAGCCAAGTCATTGAGATGCAGCTGACATGCCAGAAGGATGGGGTGCCATCCAGAGGGACCTGAACAAACTTGAGAAGGGGGCTCATGTGAACTTCATGAAGTTCAACAAGACCAAGTGCAAGGTCCTGCTCCTGGGTCAGGGCAGTCTCCACTATCTAGACAGGCTGTGGGATGAAGCGATTGAGAGCAGCCTCACTGAAGGATATGGGGGTACTGGCAGATGAAAAGCTGGATGTGAGCCAGAAACAGGTGCTTGCAGCCCAGAAGACAAACCATACCCTGGGCTGCATCAAAAGCAGCATGGCCAGCTGGTCTCAAGGGAGGTGATTCTGCTTTTCTACTCTACTCTGGTGAGACCTCACCTGCAGTACTGTATCCAGCTCTGGAGTCCTCAGCGTGGGAAAGACGTGGACCTGTTGGAGGAGGTTCAGAGGAGGCCACAAAAATCAAAGGAACGAAACATCTCTCCTATGAAGAAAGACTGGGATTCTTAAAATTGATCATCCTGGAGAAGACAAGGATCTGGGGAGACCACTTTGTATTCTTTCAATAAGTAAAGGAGGCCTATAGGAAAGATAAGGCCAATCTTTTTAGCAGCACCTGTTACAACAGGACAAAGGGTAATGGTTTTGAACTAAAAGAGGGAGATTTAGATCAGACATATGAAAGAAATTTTTTATGCTGTGGGTAGTGAAACTCTAGCATAGGTTGCCCAGAGAGGTGGCAGTGCCCCATCCCCAGCAACATCCGTGACCCTGTCCAGGTCAGGCTGGATAGGGCTCTAAACAACACAATGTAGTTGAAGTTGTCCCTGCTCGTTGCACAAGAATTGGATTAGATGAACATTAAAGGCCCCTTGCAACCCAAGCCATTCCATGATTCTGTGCTCCACCTGGAAAAGATGCCACACTCTAAACAGGGTTCTCAGAGATCCAGCTAGGCCTCCAAATACAGGGCACCAGAAGATGAAGGGAGCCTCTGGATGTAGGGAGCTCGTGGACCTCCGTGGGGAGTGGGAGAGGCACAAACATGCCATTGTGCAGCACAACCATCAGCAGCACCCAGTATTGTACAAGAGAGAGGGCCTATTTCTGTGCTTCATTCCTAGACACTTGCTGTGTGAATATTACAGTAGTTGCTGCTACTCCTCATCATGCTCCCCTCCCCCCCTTTCTCTTTTTAGTGATTCAACGACTGCATTTCATAAAGATGCAATAGAAAAAAAATTAATAGAGGTTTCTTCCTCCTGCCACGAGCAGGGCAATGGCACAGAGGTATCTGTATGTGTGTTTAATGGGTTCAATTTCCTTTCCTTGCCATGGTTTGGTGGCTGCCAAGGGAATGCAGCAAGATGGTGGTTACTGCTGCTTTATTGAATGGGACCCCATGAACTTTCATGTGGGGATAACATGAGCAGTGCCTAGGCTTCCCTCACCTCAGCGTCTGTGAATGTAGCCAAAAGAAAGTGTTTCTCTGGGAAAGATCAGCTTCTCTCTTCTCTTCCTCTTACCTACTCCAAGGTAGCCAAACTGGCACAAAGGATGCTGGCTGTGTTGGAAATGCAGAACTCCTGGAATGCTCCTTGGAGTGCCATAAATGTGTGCTGGAGGAAATTAATTGAATGCAGTGTATCAAAGGAAATAACAATAATAATGCACATGCCTAGCAGCTAGAGATGGAAAAGATCTAGGTGGTTCTTTTGTGTCTTCTCTGCCAAGGAATGATTGTTCTCCTGTACAGTTAATCCCACAGTTGTCAGGCAGAGGTTTTGGAGAAAGGAGGTGTTTTTACCAAGGACAGGTAGGTGCTAATGTCAGAAGACAAGGCATGATCCTTTTGCATATTTCAGCAGAGATGCTGGAGGTTTCACAGTGGTGCCCACTGTTAGAGATGGAGTCCTGATCCATAGTGGCTGTGAGGATCAGGTAGGAGGATGTGGAATTCATTCAGTGCACATGGGTATCACAGCAGATAGACTGCAAGATTCTGGTGTCTCTCTTGGTGTGAAGCAAGGTCTTAAGCTGCTTCACTGCCTGGTGTGCTTTTGAGGCCTACATGATAGTTTTTCATAAACGAACTTCAGATCTCACACTAGTGCTGATTTTCTTCCCCAGTGGTTGAGATTCTGCCTTCAAATTTGTTTTCCCCAATACAGCATGACCTCAAGGGAGGTGACTCTGCCCTTCTCCTTTGTACTGGTGAGACTCCAACTTCAATACTGTGCCCAGATCTGAAGTCTCAGAACAGAGAAAACATGGACTTGTTGAAGCAGGTCCAGAGGAGGCCATAAAAATGATCTATTACACCTTTCCTATGAAGAAAGGCTGAGAGAGTTGGACTTCTTCAGCCTGGAGAAAAGAAGGCTCCAGAGAGACCTCCTTATGGCCTTTCAATAATTAAAGGGCACCTATAAGAAAGATGAGGAAAATCTTTTTAGCAGGGTCTGTTGTTGCAGGACAAAGGGTAATGATTTTGAACTAAAAGAGAGGAGATTCTGAGTAGAGACAAGGAAGAAATTGTTTATGCTGTGAGTGGTGAAACTCCGGCATAGTTTCCCAGAGATGTGATCGACACCTCATCCTTGGCAACATTCCAGGACAGGTTGGACAGCGCTCTGAGATACCTAACATAGTTGAAGATTTCCCTGCTCACTGCAGAGGTGTTGGTCTAGATGACCTTTAGAGGTCCCTTCCA
Organism: Indicator indicator; assembly: GCF_027791375.1. NCBI lineage: Eukaryota > Metazoa > Chordata > Aves > Piciformes > Indicatoridae > Indicator > Indicator indicator. The sequence continues at coordinate 11,500,862 of NC_072053.1, read as the reverse complement.
ACCCAAACTATTCTGTGATTCTGTGTTCAGAAGCTAATGGGTTCTTGCAGTGTAGTGGACTACCCTAAGTGATCCTGCTCTGGCAGGGGGGTTGGACTTGATGATCTCTTGAGGTCCCTTCCAACCTCTGATATACTGTGATACTGTGATAGTCTCCTGAGGAAGGAGGCTTGGAGAAAACTGATGGCCACTGTCACCACAGGTGGCCATAGAAAAGCTATGCAGACTGGGCATGGGATCTAAAGAGTGGTCTTCATGGTGTGGCTCATGGGATATAACTAAGGAGCAGGATGTGTGTGACTAAACAAAAATGTCTTTGAGTTGGTTGGACCAAATCCAGATTTTCCCTTGAAAACCCTGCAGCTGCTTTGCTTCTCTACATCTTCATTCCCCATTTATAAAGAGCTGATGAGAATATGCCTCTGCTCTATCACACCAAGGCTTCGTTCATTAATACTTACAAAAGGTTTTGAGATCCTCAGATGGCCAGTGTAAGAGAAGTAATTATTTATTAACAGCCTCCGTGAAGGTGTGGGCAACCATATTACATCTCTCCTGGGTATTTAATTTAGGTAGTAAGCATTTGTTGTGGGTCTGGGAAGGTAATTGCTGATCTGGGCTCATGGAGGTAGTGAGGATTTTTTCCTTCTTTCTTTCCCCCCCTTTTAATTTTTTTTTTCTTTTTCCCCTCCTCACCTAAATGTAATGTCTATAAATGCAGATAGCATTTCTTATAACGGACTTAAAGACTTGATACCTAGGCATTAACAGTCCTTGAAATTTTAACTGAGATGTGTCTCTGTTACATTATCTGTCAGAAGGTGCGTAGGAATGGTTGGGGTGATGGAGACCCAGGTACAGCACTAGTCTCCCTGCTTTGGCCATCCTTTGGGTGTCAAGGATGATTTGCCTTGGCAATGGCTGGGCATGGCAAATATCCCCTCCCAGATTCCTTCTGTGCTGATGTCCACCTTCCCCTGCCCTTCCCCCCTGGGGCAGACAACCCCCCGCCCAAATCTACCTCATCTCCTCCGCAGGTGTGCAGGGCTGCAGCTCGCCTTGCCCCCATGGCGCTCGCTGGGGAGATGTGTCATAGTGCTGGGCCTTTGCCATTAAGCGTCTTCTGTCTCCTTTTCTTTTGTTAAAACCAAATGGAACAATGTAATTAGCTTGTTACAATTAAAGTGACTCGACTGGATAAATTGTAATCACCCAGACTGAAGTTAGGCATCCCTGCAGGTCTCGGCCAGAGCAGCTGAGCTGCCTCATTTGCATAATTAAAATATACAAATGATAATGGATTTTGTACTCAATTTCCAGCGGCTGTAAATTCGAGAAACTATGAAATTAGAATAACTGAGATCGAGCCCGCCTTGAGGTAATGAGGATGACAAGTTTTGACAGTAGGAGTGTTTATAACACTAGTTTCTCGCTGCAAAATAAATAAGTACAAAAAAGATTAGACACTGATATTAGTTAATAGTTCCATGGGCAGTGGGGAAAGGAGATAGACTGGTGATTACCTCTGCAAATTTACGCTGCCTTTTTGACAAGCTCTCTCCTAACCTTAGGGGACACCTTTCGCCTGATTATGAGAAATTGAGAATGAATTAAATGCATAAAAAGGGTTGTCACAGATAGACAAACTAAAGGAAAAGAAATGAAATTAGTCTTGCCATTTTAGCTTGCCAGAGGAGGAGGGGGGAGACGGAAGGGGAAAAGGCTGGTAGAGAGGTTTCAGCATTCCTGCAAGGAGAAAATCAAGAGACTGAGTGGTCCAGAATTGAGACTGATTTCACAAAAAAAAGGGAGAGTCTTCAGGATTCCTAGGTGAAACTAGGAGAGAAAAAAAAAAAAAAGAGGTAGATAATATTTTGGCCAGGTCAGATCCAGGTTGTCTTTGGGAACAAATTATGGTTTTCTATTCATAGCTTCTATTTATTTATTTATTTATTTATCTATCTATCTATTTATTAATTATTTATTTTTAATATTCATAGCAAATATTTCCTTTCCCTGTTTTAAGGTTCTAGATCTCCTGAGAACCCCTTGGAGTTGGAAATCTGGGCTAAGCTAGTGGCGGGCAATTTACCTGTCATTTTCAGTGAGTTCTTGCACACAAACATAGACAGAATCTTAAGTTTGCTCGCAAATATTTTTCAAGGCCAAGACTTTTCCCTTTTTGTCCAGAAGAAATAATTAAGAATGGAACATGGTTACTAATGACTTTTTGTGTCTTTTCTCTCTCTCAGTTGACATTCAGGAGCATAAGGAGAATTGTACCTGGTAAGATCAAAATGGTGAGCAGTAAATACTGGAGGAGGGGTATCAAATGTGGGGACCAAAAGGCTGGAGCCAGGGCTGCTTCCTGTGGGCAGGATTTGCTCATCTCTGTCTGTGAACTGCCCCTTGGATGTACAAGTGTCTTTTTCCCCTTTTTGCTCTAATGGGAACCACAGTGGCTGGCTCAAATGGAAATCCCAATCTGATAGATGACTGGATTTTCCTAGGGACAGAAAATCGGACATTTTCTTGCTCCATAACTGGACATCTTCTTGCACTGAAGAATTAGTTGAAGGAATGTTGGCACAGTGCTAGTGGTGTTTTCCTTGGCTCCAGGCCAATGTATGAAGGAGACTGAGGATACACAGGAGCACCAAGAACCAAATCTACCTTGCAAGTGGGTTTGGAAAGGCCCATGACAGCTCTGCTATCCATTGTCCTACTCTTGGATCCCCTTAATATTCCAATGACGCACCTGCAATATGACTGACAACCTGTAAAGAAGGTGGGAAAAGATGAAAGGGGGAAGGAGAGAAGGAAAAGGGGAAGAAATGGGGAAGAGGAAGGGAGAAGAGAGGAGGGGGAAGAGTAGAAGGCAAAGGGGTGCATGAAAGGCTAAGGGAGCAGAGGTGTGGGGACATCTGGGCTGGGGCTTGGGGATCCAGATGGTTCACATCCCCACCCACAGGTAGCCCTTCACACCCTGCCTGGGCATATTTTTTTCAGCAACTTCATGCCTGTTAGCCCACAGGCATGGGTCAAAATAGTCCGATGCTCTATATTTATCCTTTTAAATGTCACCTGAATTAATCCTCTGCTCCACAAAAATGTACTTCTTGTTTTCAGGCACATTTGGTACAGCTTCCCTTCCTCTCTTCCTCCTTTTCCTAGCCTCCAGTGTGTTTCCAGTTCAGGTACAGTCGTCATTTACGTTTTATAGTTTGCTTTACAGTATCTTGTTATGGTGTTATCTGTTAAAGAATGTATTTTTAATGTGTTTTATAGCATGCTTTATAAATAAGTTATTAAAGAATGTACCTGCAGCTACTGATCACTTAATAAATATTAATAAAGCAATTCCAGATGAGGCCATCATTAAGAGTGCTGCAACACCCTCACTCTAGTTACCTAGAAAGAGCTTCTGTGCTGGTTAACAAAAAGTTCAGGAGGGCTGTGGTGGGAAGAGTTGGGAAGCAGAGGTGGGAAGGAAAATGTTTTGCAAAGTCCTTTTGGCCTTAAATTGTAGATTGGGGCTTTTTCTTTTTTTTTTTTTTTTTTTTTTTTTCCCTCATGAAATACCAATGGCAGGTTGGGAAGTGGGGTAAGAAAAATAGAGAATAAAGCTGCACCTGTGTTGGTATCTACAGCAAGGCAGGAACCTGTCTAAAATACTAGAGTAGCTTTGACAAACATGGAAATCAATCCTGCTTCTGTTTCCTCATAACTGAATATGTACTTTTTGGCTTTTCCAGTTCAGATCTGGTGCAGCTAATGGACTACAGATCCAGAGTAAATCATAGAATCATAGAATCAATCAGGGTTGGAAGGGACCACAAGTATCATCTAGTTCCATGGGCAGGGACACCTCACACTACATCAGGCTGGCCAGAGCCTCATCCAGCCTGGCTGCAAACACCTCCAGGGATGGGGCCCCAACCACCTCCCTGGACAACCCATTCCAGGCTCTCACCACTCTCATGGTGAAGAACTTCTTCCTCACATCCAGTCTGAATCTCCCCACTTACAGCTTTATTCCATTCCCCCCAGTCCTATCACTACCTGATAGCCTAAAAAGTCCCTCCCCAGCTTTCTTGTAGGCCCCCTTCAGATACTGGAAGGCCACAAGAAGGTCACCTCGGAGCCTTCTCCTCTCCAGGCTGAACAGCCCCAACTCTTCCAGTCTATCTCCATTGGAGAGGTGCTTCAGCCTTCTCATCATCCTCATGTCCCTTCTCTGGACACGTTCCAGCACATCCATATCTTTCTTGTAATAGGAGCTCCAGAACTGGATGCAGTGCTCCAGAACTGGATGCAGTACTCCAGGTGGGATCTCACCAGAGCTGAGTAGAGGGGGAGAATCACCTCCCTTGACCTGCTGGCCACACTTCTCTTGATGCAGACCAGGATCTGGTTGGCTTTCTGGGCTGCAAGTGCACATTGACAGCTCATGTTGAGCTTCTTGTCCATGTCCCTCTCAGGGCTGCTCTCCAGCCAGTCACTGCCCAGCCTGTAGTTGTGCTTGGGATTGCCTCAACTGAGATGCAGGACCTTGCACTTGGTCTTGTTGAACCTCATGAGGTTGGCTTGTGCCCACCTCTCCAGCCTGTCAAGGTCCCTCTGGATGGATCCCTTCCCTCCAGCCTGTCTGCTGCACCACACAGCTTGGTGTCATCAGCAAACTTGCTGAGGGTGCACTCAATGCCACTGTCCATTGCACTGACAAAGATGTTGAACAAGACTGGTCCCAGGACTGAGCCCTGAAGGACTCCACCTGTCCCTTAATCTTTGCTCTCATTTTGCAAGTTCATTTTGGTTCTGTCTAGAGGAGGCTTAAAAACACCCATGGGTATGAGATCCAGTGACAGACATTGGCCTTTTCTTGGAAAAAAATTAGTCAAATCCAGGCAATTTATAATCTTATTCAATGTATAATAAATTTAATTAACTTTTAAGTTTATAAACTCAGTTTGTGCACAGTGTGTAGGATCATGGGAAGCAGCTGAATTATTCACACTGCTACTGGATGTTCTGCAGTGGTTGCACAAAGCTTTTTTTAGCATCTTAGTCTAGAGCAAACAGGTGGGTGCTCGCTTCTATTCATGCAGGTATTGATGGAGGAAACCAAATGGAGAAGACCAGCCCTCCTCAGTCGCATGTGTAACCAACAGAAAGGGGGAGATAGAGAGTTCTTTGGAGCACTCTTCATAGCACTCTACCTATGCTCCTGTCCTAGGCTGCCTTCTGGAGCAACAAACTTCTGGGAAGCATCTCTGCTATGCATTAACATATTTTTGCCTGCAGGTGCCAGATGTAATTGTGAATATATTTGTTTTTCTGTCAAGAACCAGCTCCTTTTCAAATCACACACAAGGTGCCTCACACTCAAGCCTCCCTGTCCTGCTCCTTGACACTTTTTCACAGCTGGAATTCCAGTAGACTGTACATGTTCCCAAAGGGAGGAAAATGCTTGCAGAGGATGAGGTGGTAAGGCTGATTTCCTCCTTCCACTTCCTCTTCTCTGCTCTCATTACAGGCCAGGTATTCTCCTCCCAGAGTACAGGACGCAAAAGATGAGTTTGAAAGATCCCTCCTTTCTCTGCGGCTCCCGTAATTGCCTTTGACACTGTTTATCATCTGTGATAATACAGCTGTGCCCTGTTACCTCCAGCTGCCCTAATTCATGTTATCATTCTGGCACCAGGGAGAGGGAGGTGAGAGGTATGGAGCAGAGGTGAAACCATTACAGAGCTGACAGGGCAGTGAGAATGGAGCCTGGTGATGGACTAGCCATCACTTGACCTGAATGCAAACATACATCCTATTGGATTGACCTTTCCCTGAGAGTAATGGATCTCCTCGTGCATCATTTTTGCTACATTGCTGGCCATTCCAAGGAGATAGTTTCTGGTAATTAAGATGGATCCCTTGTATAATCCACCCACAGTGACAATCAATAGGCACCTCCAGAGGGATATTTCCAGATTATTGCTATGTCAGCGCAACTTTTGGAAGCTTTGTAGATCTTATTGTGAGAGGTACAAGCAGGAAAGCAACACAGAGGCCATTTCTAGGGAGGCAAGGTACGTGCAGGAGCCATGCACATGTTTGTAGGCATACACAGATGACTGTGCCCTCTCTTGTTTGGGATGAGAAATACATAAGTATTTATAAACCCTAATACTGCTGTAATGAAATGTCATATCAGAGACTCTGTGGTCCTGCATGCCTGTTAAGGCAACAAAACAGATTTGAGACTTTTAAATATCTTCTCTTCTCCCATCCTTTTTAGCGTATAAGACACTTTCTTCATCCTTTACGCTGCATTTTTTGAGTACCTATAAGGCAGAGAACAAAGGTCCCCAGCACTACATGCAGACACCAAGCTGAACTTAGAAAGGTGGACCTGGGAGAAAAAAGTTTTCTCTTAATTTGCAAATTCAAGGTGTTTGATAGAGATGTTCACCCAAAGGTGTGTGAGTAGAAGATATAAGGGCCTCTTGCTTCTCTTCACTCATTTTCTAGCTCTTAGGTAAAGCTAACATCATGTGGTCTCCAAATTCCATTTCTGGATCTAAGAAGGAAACTCCTGCATAATACAACTGTACAAAACAAGAAGCTATCCAGTTTGTACTGCTCTCTTTAGTGGTGCAAACTCTGCCAGTGAAATGAGGAAATTTGAAATTGTAAGTAGGATTCCATGCCCTAGTATTTGAAACAGCTAAGTAAGGACACCTCCATTCTGTCTACTGTGACAATTTAAGAGACGACTTGTGAGCTGTAGAGTTTGCATTGCATTCTTACATCTTCCACCAATTCCTGACATTCTTAGGAACATCCCTTTGTTCTTTTTGACTCATTCTGCTGCAGGCTTGGCTATACAATGTGTACTTATACCTCACCATGGGGTGTAGAAGAGAAATATTAGGCCTTAAAGGTCTTTTCCAACCCAAAGGTTTCTGTGAGTCTATCTTCTCCCAAGTAATAAGTAACGGGACAAGAGGAAATGGCCTCAAGCTGCACCGAAGGAGTTTTAGGTTGGACATTAGGAACAATTTCTTCACTGAAAATGTTGTCAAGCTCTGGAACAGGCTGCCAGTCCACAGGGCAGTGGTGGAATCACCATCCCTAGAAGTATTTAAAGAGACCTGTAGATGTGATACTGAAGGATTTGTTCAGCAGTGGAACTCAATGACCTTTAAGTTTTTTCCCAACCTAGGTGATTCTATGATTCTGTATGAACCTTAAAGAAACACTCTGAGGTCCAGAAGTACCAGAGAAGGCAATATACAGCACATTTTATGGAATCTCAACCTGTTTCTCATTTTCTGTCGGCAACTAAGGTAAATAGTACTTTTGAACTGCTGGGGCTACCGCAGCACATTCCTGGGGGGTGTTCAGTAACCCATCTAATTGATGGGACACACTGGAAACATTGGTGGTTTGGAGCTCTGGAGTGAGGGCTGGTTTTATAGCTCTTGATTCGTGTGGTAAAGCCTGTGTTGTGAAGAGGCTCTGAAATTTGTTCCCTTAGTCATATTGATCTAAGAAATGCAGCCAAACATGACTTGGGATATGTGCTTTAAAAATGTCAAGGGGAAATTATTTCAAGCTCTGAATATCTATGAAGTTAATAACTTGGCTCTTCCCATTTCCCTTTTTAGCTTTTACTCTGGATTGGTGACCTGATTTTCCAGAAAGGGATATTTGATGGGTCATTGATGGGGAGGGATGCAAATGATTTCCTGTAAGGTTCAGGCATCATTTCTGCAACCAAGCCTGGTCTTCCTGCACAGTCCTCTAAGGCTTTCTGGCGGCAGAATGCTCAAAGTATGACATTTATTTTCTTGCTGAGCATTTCACGTTTACCTGACATACATTTTTCCTCTGAGCTGTCTTCTCCTCTGACTGTGCTCTGCAAACAGCATCTCTGGATGTCCTGGTAAAATCGAAATGTAGAAAAAATCTCTTGCAAGGGAAAAACCTTTCTTCAGGTCCCTGATTTTCAAATAATGTTTCTAACACTGAGACACAGTGTTACTCTTTCATCTTCAGATTCTGTTGTTAATGTTTCCATGAATTTGTATACCATTTCTGCTCTATGTCTTTCCTAATCTTTTAAATCAGCTTTACTTATCTGCTATGCTCACACTGATCTTCATGGCTTTTCATGTTGTTTATTTTTCATTATAGCTTTCCATTTCATGTTAGCACATAAAAGAAAAACGCATTTTATTGGAATAGCTATGTCACAGCAGAGATCATTCCCTTTCCTGTGAATGAAACCAGATAGTGTAGTGTCCTGTAGGTCATGTTACAACAATCTCACTCTGGCTGCATGGTCAAAACATAATGGCAATATTTTGAGAGGAAATTCTTAATTAAATACAGTTTCATTTGCTGTACAATTTTGAGTAATAAATGAACATTAACTGTTTCTTATTTTATTTATTTCATAATACTAAGGGTTTATATGAATTGATCAAGCTCTTAAAATGTCAGTTGTAGTTGCATTTGTATTTCTCTATACTACTGCATGAAAAATTTGTAAACAAAATTAAAAAGAGATCTGATCTATGCACCGCTAAGCCAATGTAATATCCTCACGAAAAGGTTTTTGTGGTTCCCCCCCCCCAGGTTTTGAGTTAAAAAAAGCATCTACTGAATGATTTCTGTTAGGCCAAATCAGCACTCTTTATTTGGATGTACAGAGGCAAACCTCCTAAGAGTGGAGGGAAAAGGCTTTAAATAAAGGTGACTCTTATTTTCCACTTTTGGTTGAAGATATACAATAACAAAACATAGCTACTTTGGAGAAAGTAGGTTACTAAAGATTTTACTGAGTAACTCAGAGTTTATAAGATTCCTAAAGATTTTTTCCCCCCCACCCTTAGGAGCTCTGTAAGAGTGCTGTAAGAAACTGCTGTTGAGTCAGTACAGTTGACTGTAGAATTAGCAGATCCTCACTAATTCACAGTTTAGTGTATGTTACAAAGTCAGCAATGCTGTTGCCAGCAGGTACTGGGCCCACCAGATCAATTGTTGGCTGGATAGAAGGATGGGATTTGGAAAAAATCCCTGAAATTCTTATCTGACTCACTCATTTAATCTGGTCATGAAAATAATTCCTAGTAAGTAAAAGAATATAAATATCTTCTGATCTTGAGAAACAATCCTTTTGTGTGTGTGATCATGGATTAGTATCTTTCTGAGCTCCAGTGAAAGGGACCATTATAAAAATGAGGCTGGCTAAGATGATTAAACATTATTTACAGAAAGGACATGGTTCTGATTAAATCACAAGGAGGGGGGTCTTTCATGGTGACAGGAAAAAAATACATGTCATTCAATGGAGGTGCTTGCCTCATTTCAGTAATTAAGGACTAAAGTAACTTGGACAGTCTGTCAGCTTCAATATGGTGGAGTTAACTAGTAGATCATGTAAATAAAAGCTGTTTGATTAGATACAAAAATTAAAAGACCATAATTTTTCCTGTTGTCTTGTAATTTACCACTGAGGTCTCTGAAATACTGTTACTCAGCACACACCTTCAAGAGTAATCACTACTAGGAATACGTTTTAAAAATCTCCTTTAACAGTTTTCCTCTAGAAACCAGGTAAGTGACCAAATTTTGGGAAGATGCGGCTAGGTACCATGAAGACATCTGATGTTAGCAGGCATCAGTATCTCAAGTTCCTATTAGCCACTCCTTTCAAAGTTAGACTCTAAAAATTTATGCTAAAACCATGTATTTACCTAGTTCCAAATTTATTTTATTGATGCGGGCAGGAGAGAAAGAGATTTCAGTGCTTTTCCAATAAACTCACTGGGGTGACAGAGGTATAAAATGCATCCATCCTGTCCTCTATGTAGGGAGCTGCAAAGAAAGAGAGAGGAGCCTTTACATTTTAATTGCTAAGCACCGTTCAACATCTGCATCTCCCACTCCAAGGGCACGTTCTTCCTAGCAGACATTTGGCTTTTGGGCGATGCCTCATTGTTGGTCTGTGGAGAGAAACAAAACATCTGTTTAATCTCTGTACAGATGTTAAGAATAGGTTGGATAAATTACATACAAACAGCAGCAATTTCTCCTGTACAGCTAGTAAGGACCATGGTCATCCATGGTGAAGGAGGTTGCTCCATCTCCAGGCACAATGATGTTGTACTACCTGGTGAAGTTAACACTCAGTAGCAGCACACTTTTTTGGAACCCATTGTGTTCCTCCCACAGCTAGCTGTGATTTTGCCACCCTGTTAGTCTTTTGCTCTAGGAAACAACATGCTTTGTCTGTTCTCAAAGGTATTATCAGCATTGTCAGCCCAGGACTGATGCCTTTCCAGAAGTGCAATCTAGAACAACCTCCAGATTCCTGCAGTTTATGCAGACTGAGGTGAGCTGTGTCGATATTCCAAGTCTTTCTGATATTTGATGAAAAGGATTGAAAAACCAACCTGATGACTCAAGTCTCTTTCTTTGTGAGGTCTCTTGGGGGGCTCTGACTGTTTCCAAAGTGAAAAATAACTTCAGAGCTTTCCCGTGAGTTTTATCTTTATGTTCCTCATGTCAAAGCAGTTGCCTGCTTGCACTTAATTTTGGGCACGTTCTTAATATTTGTTTAGTGTGTATCTGAAATTTGTTTGGATTTCACTTTCAGAGCAAACCTGGGTAGGCAGGTGTGAGCTTGCCGATCAGCAGGGGTTTAATAGCAGTTATTTATTGTCTTGGTTTTTTTTTTTTTTCCCCTCCCCCTTTTGTGGCACATAAAGGAATTTTGAGTAAGATGATGAGGTTTAGTAGTCTTCTGTGATGCAGTAATGCACTGTACCAGACCCATAAAAACCAGAATAGTGTTAAAACCAGCATTCGAGGAATGGCATTCCTGGCAATGGCACAAGTTCACTGCTTTCCAGGTCTTGTCTGTTATTTTTATTTATTATGCATACTCTAGCTGCATCTGAAACTGGCATTTGGAGATCACTGCAAAAAGTGCTGTGCATGAATACATATCTAAATCATCATTTTTGGCAAATAAGCCTTAAAGAATTTTTCCACTTATAAATTTCATTGCTCTTTCCACCATGCTTTCCATTGGTTATGGCACTGAATCAAAATGCCTTTTGTTAAATGCAAATTGCCAGTCTTTCCTCACAGGAAGGAACTGCTCCTGCCCTTCTGCCTCTCTGGGAGCAGGGTGTCACAGATGCCTTGAAACCAGGGCAGCTCTCCTGTGTGAGAGGGGCAAAGCACATGCTGCCCTGCAGGAGTTGCAGACCTGCTTTACTCTTCATGCAGTCATCCTCAGTGCATCCCCTGGAGAGCAGATGGTGATGAGATCCATCTGCCCTTCCTCCCCGAGGCTGCTGTTGACAGTGAGTAGAAGAACAGAGGAAGGATTTTGTTGATTTTTGCCTCCAGTAGGCAGCTCCAAGTACCAGGCTAGGCTAGACTGATGTGGTAAGATGCCAAAAGCCAAGAAGAGTTTGGACAGAATAGATGACAGCCACGGATGTGGATATAACTATTAAAAATTTACCCACTGATTACATGCTATTTGCACTAATTCTTTCTTTTATACGCACATCTATTGATCAGGACTCTGACATCTTTCTTTTTTTCTACCTGACCCATAACTAGAAAGCCATTTGAGGATGATAAGCATGAAAGCAGAGGAAGAAGTCAAGGAAACTTCTCACTGTATTTATACCAATGTCAAGCCATCTGCAAATGTTCAGAGCCCTTACAACCACCTGGAGATTTGTTTACTGGTGTTCCCACAATTAATTTTTTTCTATGAAAATGAAGAAGGGAAATATTAATATTCTGTTCAGAGGCAAGCTTGCTCCTCTTACCCTTCTGTTTGAGCCTAACCCAGCCAGAGCTTCCAACACGGTAGTTAACTGCTGTGGTTGTAGTTGTTGCACTCAGTGCAATACAAACCAAGAGAGACATTTGGCATCTCATTTTTGTTTTTATTTAAGTGGTGTTATGAACTAGAGTGGGGACTTTGTCAAACTGAATAGCCTAACCGCAGACTTATGTACCCCCCTCATTGCTCCACCAGGTCAGTGTCCATGCAAAGTAACTTAAGATTTTTACCTTCAGCTCTGTACCTGGCTCCCATGGGCTTGCTGTAGCTATCTACTTCACCTTAAAATTGTCACTTAATCTCTGCTCCATTGTTTCCCCACTAGTGAGATGAGAACAGTGCCAACAACCTGTTAATGTTTCTAAAGCAAGGGAGAAAAGTGCTGAGTGCAATTTTAATAAATGTCAGCGTGAAAGTTTTCTCTGTGCCACTGCTTTCTCTCGCAGATGACATAAACCACACAAACTATCTTCCCTCCTTCTAACACCTCCGTCACTACAATGGAGTTATTTTGATTTAATGACAGTTACACTTTAAGTGGTACATTCTCAATTGCAAAAGGTAACCTTTTAATGACTTTTTATCCAGCATGTGGTTGTCTGCAGCTCCTTTGGCAAATCCTTTTCTCCTCTAGGAAGAGATACCTCAGAGCGCTTTTCTGTAACCTCGACTGAGTTAAGCCCTGTGGCTCTAATAAGCCCTAATGACAGAAGAGGCACTTCCCACCAGACTACGCTTTTCCTACTCTAGAAAGTATAGATTTGAATTTCCTGGCAAAATTTGCAGTCCATGGTCTGGAAAAGGGGTTGCTGCCCTTTGATACTATCTGCCAGAGGATGTTTTGCTACATTAACACACTCTGTTTTATGTATGTCAGGCTTTTCTCCTCCTGCTGCAGTTACAGTTGGTACCATTAAACTCTTGGTGTTCACTGCCTGGGGATGTGCAATTATTGTGGAGCCTTCCCCTAGTTACAGTAGGAGACACTGTGTTACTGTAGTCACTAGTGAGTGACAAATGAGGTTTTAATGACACCTACTCTACCTGGAATTATCTGTAAACTACAATTAAGAAAGTAGCTACTCAAGGAATTAAAGATCAGAGAAAAATGACATGCTTTTGTGATGACTTATGGAGAGATCTGCAAATTCATGATAGTTATATGTGGAACAGGTTGGAAGAGAAAACAGAATATATTATCTTTAAATGATCTTTTCTCCACTGTCATTGCAGTATGCCAACGCTGCAGTAATGCTTATTGGCCAGCTCTTCAGCTGGTATAAATCTGCAGGGGCTCCATTTGAGTCAGTGGTCTAGAGTAGAGTTTATGGCCCATGGTGTCCCTGACCATGGCAGGGGGCTTGGAAGTAGATGATCTTTAAGGTTTCTTGCAACCTAAAGCATTCAAGGATTCTATGATTCTGTGTGCATAGTAGATTTTGAAAGGCTGGTGTGAATTTTGGTGAGGTGGTTAATTTAGATGGCTTACTCTGACACCACAGGGATTGAATTTGTAGAGCTGTCAGGTCAGGTATTTGCGAGGGACCCTGAAAAAAAGCATGTCCAGTCTGAAAGAGAAAGACCAAACTAGCCAGTCAATTAGCAGGAGATCCAAAGGGCAACCTGCTCATGGATTTAGGAATTCCAATACTGGAGGCTGTCCAACGCATCTTGCAGCATGGCCCTGGAGCAGCCACTCAGTCTGCCCCTGTGGCGCTGGCATCCACCATAGAGAGGACCCCTGTTGTCTTCCCTTGCAAACATGTTCTTGTGGAGGAGCAGACCCACTGTTCTGCAGGAGGATGAAAGAGCAAAAGAAAACAAGTCAGAGTTTAAAAATAAAATTTACCAAGTCCATCTTCAGATAAATCATTTGCAGGAGTCACAGCTGAGGCTAAAACAACTTCCTAAGATGTCACCCTACAAAAGCATGAAGCTGTGAATGTGTGTTCAGGATATCGACTGTCTCTGAGATGACTTTATCGTGGGAATCACCCTTATGGAAAATCTTCAGAGCATGACCCAGGAAAAAGTTGCCAGGTATTAAACCTAGAATTAAACTAAGCAATGCCTTTTTGCTCACTCATGTTTCCTTTTCTGTGGTATTTTATTATTGCTATTCCAATGTGCTGGTTATTGAGTATATGATTATTCTTTCAAATGAGTTTGGACAGCGTCTATAGCGTTGTAGCAATTAAGAGGCCACAGACTTTAGCAGCTCAGGAGAAACAGAGTAGGTTTTAATAGCTTTATTTATCCATAGCTTCTTCAGAGCTGTTTGGACTTCCTCAATGGTGGGCAGTTTTCTATCAATAAAAGGATGCTGGAGCTTATTTCTTGTAAATGCAAGTAGGTCATTATCAATGGCACGGAGAGCATTGCACTGTGCTTGAGAAAGATGCTTTCTCTCTTAGTTCTGTCATCAGTTACAGGACTGCCAATGAATCTTGGAAAATGTGAACAAAACCATTTTATGACTTGCCTCAATAAAAGTCTGGCAGGCTGCAATGGTTCCTTGCTGCTGCTTAATTGTCTTCCTCACAGTGCCCACTGCCAGCTTTTAACATCCAACACCTAGATTTACCTGAGCATAATAGAGTGAAATCTTGCTAAGTAAGAGCTGGTACTGTTAAATTAGGTCTTCTTGTTTTATCGGGTGGTAATAAATATTTACACATAACCAGAGCTACAAGTGAAGAGCTTTTCCTGTGTGCCAATTACAGGTGTAGGTTTGGGAAGGCATGAGGGGTGAGCACTCACCATCTTAGCTTGTGTTGCCCTTCTAAATGATGAGAAATCAGTCCTTGGCACAATCTGTTGCTGTCAGTAGATTTTGCACCTACATCTGGCATCAGTGTTTGGAATATTGATTGCAACCTGATGGGCTACCAGAAAGTAAAGCTGCTTTTTATTTTGAGGAACATAATGCTATTGACTAAAACCCAAACGTTGTAACTAACTTAAAGAAAAATGATTTGGGTTGCAAGGGGCATTTAAGGATCATCTAGGCCAAAATGGGACATCTTCAACTGGATCAGGTTGCTCAGAGCCCTGTCCAACCTGACCCTGAATGTTTTGAGAGATGAGGCACTTACCCACTTGTCTGGGCAATGATGAAATGGTAAAGGAAGAATAGGAATTATACAGTCCATTAGGGGGTATTTGTACCCAGCTCCTTTCCTTGTCAGGTGATCAAGAATCTTATTTTCCTGGTCACCTTTGACCTGTGATATTCTCAGCACTTTACACATGAATTTGTGTCCTGAGTTCTTGCTCAGATTTACTTATGGCAGCTCCCACTGTAGCTATCAAGCAGCTTTACAGCAGCAGCCCACAGAAATCAAAGCTATGCTGAGCATCATTTGAACAAGGAACTTAAGCACCATTGGAGAACATTCTTGTACAACTTTTACTGAACTGCAAAGAACGAATCCAAGAAATATCAGCATCCTCAAGAGTTTTCTGGCTCAAAACAGCATAGCAAAGACAGAATAGTGGTGCACAATGAGGGAACTTTTCCCAGTCCTGCCAATTGACTCCTGACAAGTTTCTTAAGCAGTGATTTACCTTGCACGAAATGAGGATGTTGCTGTCTCATGCTTTTAATCTGAGAGACAGGAAGAAACTTCAAGTGGCATCTTGAGGGTCACAGCTAATGCTGAAACAAGTACCCCAACACTTGTGGTTCAGCTGGCTGTAGTCAATCTGGGCATCAGTGACAAATATTTGAGTCACTACAGGTGCAAATGATGTTTGGGGATCTATTCAAAGTGTCATCTTCTTTTGTGTAGCTGTTATTTTTCCATTATCCTTTTTTTTTTTTTTTTTAGCCCTCTAAAAAAATTAGGGTTCTCATTGCTCTCAAATTCTTGCTAGTTAGATGTCCTTATTTCAGAGCACAAACTAAGGCCACTTCATATACTAGATATATACATACACACGCACATATGTATTCATAAATTAGTAACATAAATATATTTATATACACATTGGGGGAATATAAACTCAACAGAAATAATATTTGTCTAGGCATTTTGTTTAAATTAAGCACACTCCTGTGTTCCAAGGACAAAGATGTGGACCCAAAGTTCAGTATGAAGTTGTCAAGCTCGTCTGGCGAGATGCAAACCCAAATTTCTCACCTGAATGCTCTTCACTGCCTACAGGGTAAATGTTCCAAATGATGCACAGGAGGTGTGTGGATGAAACCCATTAATAAATAATTGGTTTTGTACCCGTGCCTCCTGCACGCTTTTTTGAAAATTCCCTTCTCTTCCTTGCCTCCAAGTGTCATTCATGGGAGTATATAGAAAATAAGACTGAAGAGTAAAAGCAGTGTAGGAAGCAGTGCTTAAGGGAAGAGCTCTCAGCTGTATTCTCCTCCAGCTGATGTTATTGAAGGCAGATAGGATATTTCCTTCCTCACACTGAAGGACATTTTTTTTTTTTGAACACATATTCCACATCACGTAACATTTTTCTTATCATCGCACAGGAACAATCCCTAGAAAGAGGAATATGGCCCTCAGGCCTCATAATATCATCCTTTATTAGGAATAAGAACAAAGGATGCAATTAAAATACAAATATTTCACATCCCAGAGGTCTAGATACTACTTGGCAGTTCCCTGGTGGTTCCCCCTTTGAAGAATCGCCACAGATGTGGATGCTCAGGATGGGTAGCACTGCTGTAAAGGGAATGTGGCTAAAGAGGCAGAGATGCCTCTGGGGTAAAAAGGAGGAAAGCTTTTAAGGAAATTTTCTCTACATGGTTAGAAAATCTCCTGGAGGCAAAGCCTAAAGCCCCATATTGGAGTCCTTTACGTTTAGTCTTATCTGGGCAGGAAGGGGATAGATTTTCTTGCAGATCATAGCCTGTCCGTGTGTCTCTCTGCTCCTTGGGCAGTAATGCTGTTGGAGCAGGGACTCTGTGCAGTCTGGACTGTCATGAATGGACACAGTCCTGGACTGTGATTTTAGAGTACTGATAAATCTCCCTTTGATTTGGAAATCCCTTCCAGTATAACATCAATACAAATATTTTCTACTAGTTTTGCTTTAAAAAATAATCATAAGCCACCCACCTCAAATCATGACACAGTGCTTGGTTCATTCAGGTGGGCTTCCTTCTGCCTCACAGAAGCTTGTATTCACCACCAGGGGAACAGTGCTTTTCCTCTCCAGGCCTCTTTAAAGTGCTGTTTTAAAGAGTTTCAATGTCCAAAGAAATTTGATGTATTTCTGGAGGATGCTATCCCAGCATATTCCCAAGTATTTCTGTCTATTTCAGTCCATGCTGGAGGAAGAAAACTTAGACACATGTTCTGCTGCCCTCTGAAACAGCTAGATACTCTGATATTGCTTGCCATAGAATGGTAGGGATTGGAAGGGACTTCCAGAGATCGAGTCCAACGTCCCTGAAAAAGCAGGATTACCTAGGGCAGGCTCTACAATCTCTGAGTGACCTGTTTCAGTGCTCCTGCACTCTTACAATAAAGAATTTTTTTTCCCATGTTGAGGTGGAACTTCCTGTGTTGCAGTTTGTATCCACTGCTCCTTGTCCTATCGTGGAATGCCATTGAAAAGACACTAGTACCTTCTTGCCACCCACTCTTCAGATATTTATGAACATTGGAAAGATGCAGTCATTTAATCATCCTCATAGCCCTCTTTTGGACACTTGCTAGAATATTCCTGTCCCTCTTGAACTGGACACGATACTCCAGATGAGGTCTCACCAGGGCAGAGGGTGAGGAGAACCTCCCTCGACCTACTGGCCACACTCTTATTAATGTACCCCAGGATACCATTGGTCTTCTTGGCTACAAAGGTACATGGATAACTTACTGTCCACCAGGACTCCAAAGTCCTTCTCCATGGACAAATTTATGTGACAAACTTCACTAGACCTGCTCTCATGAAGGAAACAAGGTACTAAATTTTTGGAGGACTTCCTCTGGTGAAAGAAGAGGAGGATTTGCGTACCTTTGCTTTGCAAAGCTTGATGGTGGCAGTACACCCTGCCCCAGGATTTCCCTGTATGATTATCCACCACTACAAACCCAGGGTTTCTCCTGCCCATAACTTCATGTTCCTATAAAATTCAAGATTTATCATCCCTTGACAATCGATTTGCCATTCCAGGATCAATACTTACCACTTGGGTCAATTAATCTTGATATTCACTTTAAGGGTAGTCAGTATCTACTTATTGATTTTAAGAATAATGAAAAGTAAGTACCTGGGACCCAGTCTCTGGGCTTCTCATGGGGACAAACCTCCCACCGCAGTCAGGATTGCCAGACTCCCCAGGGGTTAGAATCCTTATCTTGCTTTTTATATTCTTGGTCACCTCTTTGTCCCTTCCCAAAGGTGTCATGTCACTCACAGATATGAGGGGCTCATGTGACCTTTCCAAAGCATATGATGAACAGTTGGACAGTGCCAGACTGAGACTGCTTCTTTGGCGCTCATGTGAGCTTTCTTTGACAGGCAACTGACACCTGTTACAGGAGGTACTCTCCATACACAAGAATGTCATTACCAGTCTAGGTCTTGATGCTTTATGGTTCACACCTCCCACCATTTCACAGAATGACAGTGGTATGGGTTGGAAAGGGCCTGTGGAGATCTAGTCCAACACCCATGCTAAATCATCTTCACCTAGAGATCAGGATCTTCACCTAGAATTCAACAGGATCACATCCAGGTAGGTTTTGAAAGTCTCCAGAGAAGGAAACTCCACAACCTCTCTGGGCAACCTGTTTCAATGTATTCAAACGAAAGAAGTTTTTCCGCCTGTTCAGGTGGAACCTCCTGTGCCCCAGTTTCTGTCCATTTCCCCTTATTCTGTTGCTAGGCATGACTGAAAAGAATATGACCTCATCCTCTTGAGTCCTACCCTTTAGATATTGATAAGCATTTATAAGAGCCAATCTCAGTCTTCTCTTCTCCAATCTAAATGGCCCCACGTCTCTCAGCCTCTCCTTGTAAGAGAGATGTTCCTCTCCCTTTACCATCTTCGTAGCCCACTGTTGGACCCTCTCAAGTATTTCCTTGTCTCTCTTGAACTGGGGAGCACAAACTGGACACTACTCCTCATGTGGCCTCACTAGGACTGAGTAGAGGCAGAGGATAACCTCCCTTGACCTGCTGGCCTAATGCACCTCAGGATACCATTGGCCTTCTTGGCCACAGTGACACATTTTGTCAACCAGGACTCACAGGTCCTTCTCCACAGAGCTGCTTTCCAGCATGTGTCTGCTTAACATGTTCAAAGAGACACTGTGAACTCATAGCTGATTCTTAATCAATGAAATTAAATCAAATAACTATTTTTTTTGTTGGTAGTTCTTCATGATCTATGAGAATTTTGCCTGAAAAGCTCAAGGAACCACAAGATTTGACCCTCTACTATTAATTGATGTGTTTGCAGTAAAGCAGTGCATACAATTTTATGCATGATGTGTAAGAGTATATTTCTTTTACTTGAAGACAAAACAATGATGTATCTGTAAACTCTTCCATGAGTACAAATTTGTATCCTGGAAAGTGTTCAAGAAATGTGTAGCCATTTGTATTCTCTGTAGTATTATTTCTGTATCTTTAGAATGCTCTGAGAATAACAAACGAGCTGCCAGTTTAGACTGACAATATATTCAATAAGATGGAAACGGGCTATCTAATATTTGCAAAAAATAAAATAAAAAATTACTCCCTAGAGGTAATTTTTAATTTTTGAGTTTTGTGCAAAATTGTACAGCAGGCCAAACTATTATAGTGACCAAAATGCATCTCTGCTAAATGAGCTATCAAAATGAGATTTTTGTTCTGCTGTGGTGAAAAACCTTCCCTTTCCCCTTCCTCTTCCCTTTCCCTTTCCTCTTCCTCTTCCCCTTCCCCTTTCCCTTCCCTTTCCCCTTCTCCTGCCCCTTCCCTTTCCCCTTCTCCTTCCCCTTTCCCTTTCCCTTTCCCTTTCCCTTTCCCTTTCCCTTTCCCTTTCCCTTTCCCTTTCCCTTTCCCTTTCCCTTTCCCTTTCCCTTTCCCTTTCCCTTTCCCTTTCCCTTTCCCTTTCCCTTTCCCTTCCCCTTCCCCTTTCCCTTCCCTTCCTCCTTCTCCTTCTCCTCCTTCTCCTTCTCCTTCTCCTTCTCCTTCTCCTTCTCCTTCTCCTTCTCCTTCTCCTTCTCCTTCTCCTTCTCCTTCTCCTTCTCCTTCTCCTTCTCCTTCTCCTCCTCCTTCTCCTTCTCCTTCTGCTTCTCCTTCTCCTTCTCCTTCTTCTCCTTCCCTTTCCCTTTCACCTTCCCCTTCCCTTTCCCCTTTCCTTTTTCCCTTTTCCCTCTCCTCCCCTCCCTTATCCTCCCCTCCCCTTCCCTTTCCTTCCCTTCCCTTCCCTTCCCTTCCCTTCCCTTCCCTTCCCTTCCCTTCCCTTCCCTTCCCTTCCCTTCCCTTCCCTTCCCTTCCCTTCCCTTCCCTTCCCTTCCCTTCCCTTCCCTTCCCTTCCCTTCCCTTCCCTTCCCTTCCCTTCCCTTCCCTTCCCTTCCCAAACCTTCCCTTCCCTTCCCAAACCTTCCCTTCCCAAACCTTCCCAAACCTTCCCTTCCCAAACCTTCCCTTCCCTTCCCTTCCCAAACCTTCCCTTCCCTTCCCTTCCCTTCCCTTCCCTTCCCTTCCCTTCCCTTCCCTTCCCTTCCCTTCCCTTCCCTTCCCTTCCCTTCCCTTCCCTTCCCTTCCCTTCCCTTCCCTTCCCTTCCCTTCCCTTCCCTTCCCTTCCCTTCCCTTCCCTTCCCTTCCCTTCCCTTCCCTTCCCTTCCCTTCCCTTCCCTTCCCTTCCCTTCCCTCCCCTCCCCTTCCCTTCCCTTCCCTTCCCTTCCCTTCCCTTCCCTTCCCCTTCCCTTCCCTTCCCTTCCCTTCCCTTCCCTTCCCTTCCCTTCCCAAACCTTCCCAAACCTTCCCTTCCCAAACCTTCCCAAACCTTCCCTTCCCTTCCCTTCCCTTCCCTTCCCTTCCCTTCCCTTCCCTTCCCTTCCCTTCCCTTCCCTTCCCTTCCCTTCCCTTCCCTTCCCTTCCCTTCCCTTCCCTTCCCTTCCCAAACCTTCCCTTCCCTTCCCTTCCCAAACCTTCCCTTCCCAAACCTTCCCTTCCCAAACCTTCCCTTCCCTTCCCTTCCCAAACCTTCCCTTCCCTTCCCTTCCCTTCCCTTCCCTTCCCTTCCCTTCCCTTCCCTTCCCTTCCCTTCCCTTCCCTTCCCTTCCCTTCCCTTCCCTTCCCTTCCCTCCCTTCCCTTCCCAACCTTCCCTTCCCAAACCTTCCCTTCCCAACCTTCCCTTCCCAAACCTTCCCTTCCCAAACCTTCCCTTCCCTTCCCAAACCTTCCCTTCCCTTCCCAAACCTTCCCTTCCCTTCCCTTCCCTTCCCTTCCCTTCCCTTCCCTTCCCTTCCCTTCCCTTCCCTTCCCTTCCCTTCCCTTCCCTTCCCTTCCCTTCCCTTCCCTTCCCTTCCCTTCCCTTCCCTTCCCTTCCCTTCCCAAACCTTCCCTTCCCTTCCCTTCCCTTCCCTTCCCTTCCCTTCCCTTCCCTTCCCTTCCCTTCCCTTCCCTTCCCTTCCCTTCCCTTCCCTTCCCTTCCCTTCCCTTCCCTTCCCTTCCCTTCCCTTCCCTTCCCTTCCCTTCCCACACCTTCCCTTCCCAAACCTTCCCTTCCCTTCCCTTCCCAAACCTTCCCTTCCCTTCCCAAACCTTCCCTTCCCAAACCTTCCCTTCCC
This sequence comes from Indicator indicator, assembly GCF_027791375.1. Taxonomy (NCBI): domain Eukaryota; kingdom Metazoa; phylum Chordata; class Aves; order Piciformes; family Indicatoridae; genus Indicator; species Indicator indicator. Next base: position 11,479,231 of record NC_072053.1, on the reverse strand, counting down.
TTCCCTTCCCTTCCCAAACCTTCCCTTCCCTTCCCTTCCCTTCCCTTCCCTTCCCTTCCCTTCCCTTCCCTTCCCTTCCCTTCCCAAACCTTCCCTTCCCTTCCCAAACCTTCCCTTACCTTCCCTTCCCTTCCCAAACCTTCCCTTCCCTTCCCTTCCCTTCCCTTCCCTTCCCTTCCCTTCCCTTCCCTTCCCTTCCCTTCCCTTCCCTTCCCTTCCCTTCCCTTCCCTTCCCTTCCCTTCCCAAACCTTCCCTTCCCTTCCCTTCCCTTCCCAAACCTTCCCAAACCTTCCCAAACCTTCCCAAACCTTCCCAAACCTTCCCTTCCCTTCCCAAACCTTCCCTTCCCAAACCTTCCCAAACCTTCCCAAACCTTCCCTTCCCAAACCTTCCCAAACCTTCTCTTCCCTTCCCAAACTTTCCCAAACCTTCCCTTCCCAAACCTTCCCAAACCTTCCTAAACCTTCCCAAACCTTCCCAAACCTGCTCTTCCCTTCCCAAACCTTCCCTTCCCAAACCTTTCCTTCCCTTCCCAAACCTTCCTTTCCCAAACCTTCCCAAACCTTCCCTTCCCAAACCTTCCCTTCCTTTCCAAACCTTCCCTTCCCAAACTTTCCCTTCCCTTCCCAAACCTTCCCTTCCCAAAACCTTCCCTTCCCCAGCCTTCCCTATCCTTCCCAAACCTTCCCAAGCCTTCCCTTCCCAAGCCTTCCCTAACCTTCCCTTTCCAAGCCTTCCCAAACCTTCCTTTCCCTTCCTCTCCTTCCCCTTCTCCTTCCCCTTCCATCTTTCATTTTCTATTTTCCCTTTTCTCTTTCATCTTTCAATTTCTCCTTTCCCTTTCCACTTTCCCCTTTTCCCTTTTCCCTTTCCTTTGTCCTTTTCCCCTCCCTTCCCCATTTTCTCCTTCCCTCTCCCCTTCTCTGTTTACTTCCTTCACACTATACTGTTTTTCACAAACCTCCCATATCCTCTGTTCAGTTTATCAAGTAAAATCACAGAATGAAATCCACATAAAGAAGAAATGCCTTTCAAAAGGGGGTGACAATCAGTGACAAAAAATCAGCCACCAATGCCTAAGCCAACGGAAGAGGAAGCTGAGTGCAGCCTTGCAATGGTTTGTTTAGTCTAAGGGATTAATTATTCAGCACTTGCAGTCGTGATGAGAGCCTGCACACCAGACTAAAACTGGCACAAAGGTTAATTGGTATCTAAGGGCTGTCTCTAGTCACCTGATACTGTTAAGTAGTGTGGTTGTTATTTTAGTACATTTTTGGACTTTAAAAAGAACTTTAAGTCACACGTGAGGAGGTGGAGACATAATTTCCTGGCATGTTCGGGAAATTGGTACCCAGCATCAGCTTATCCAGTAAGAAGAGAAAGACAAAGCTTTGTGTGCTCCCTGTGATTGAAAAATGGATTCTCCATTGCTGCTGGTTTCAGCCTTATGGGTGCTATTTAAACTTGGCATGTCATAAATCCAGTACCTACCATAGCATTTGTTCTGCTTCGCATTTTATTTGTGATCGTGTGCAGAGAATTGCAGTGGTACAAACAAAGGTGTGCCATTGCACACAAAACCAAGTAATCCTCAAACCTTGCAAGGAACTTTCTTCAGTATAAATGTTTATTTTGGAGAAACTCCTAGAGTCTGCAAAACCCACACTGGCTAGCAAAATACAGATTGTGTAAAAATTCTGCACAGGTATCAGAAACTTCAAGGTTGGCCTCCAGTAATTATCAGAGCAGCAGGGCAAGCCAGCATATACTGCTGTGCTTGGAAATGACCCTGACTTCATATTCCTGATTGTCTGTTAGGAGGTTTTGGTTCTGAGTCAGAAGAACTTCCTGGCCTGTGATGTCCCAGGAGTGGCCTTTTTTCTGCTCCCCCTTTTAGGAACTGGAGTTTTACTCGCATTGGCTGTTGTCTCTTACATGCAGGTGAATATCTGCAAAGTCTCTGGTAGAGAAGGCAGCAATGCCAGCTAAATTGTAAACCACGTACAAAACATCTGTTTGTGCCATGGCTACAACACCATAACATCTCAGCATATGCATGACAAATTTTTGGCAATTAAAAAATGCCCAAGAGACTCTGAGATTTCAGTTCTTTAAAGGGCTAGGAACTAGAGGTATTTTCAGTTTCAGCTGACTGAGCTGGACAGGGTGCTGGACCTTCTTGCCTAAATCATGCTTTTGCTAAGAAAAATTGAACCAGATAATCACTGATGATAAAAAGACTTTTGGAAAAAGAGACTAACTGTGAATTACCTTAGTAACAGATAAATAGAAGACGTTGTGAGCTCTGCACAAGAAGACAGAGTAAGCTGAAGGAGGGACATAAAGGAAGTATCTTTGGAGCAAAGAGAGTCCCAGTTTTGGAAAGGAATTTAACAATATGTGCTGGAGAGAACAATAAAATGCAAAAGTGGTAACTTAGACTTGGGCAACAGCTCTGAGACAGGAGCAACATTCGAGAGCTGCCAATGATGCAGAGGATTGGTGGAGGTGTCTTGCTGTCTCACCACCTGGTAAGATTCAACAGCTGCATTTCTTTGCCTTAGCAAGCAGAAGATGTCCAGCATAAAATCATAGAATGGTTTGGGTTGAAGGGTCCTTTAAATATCATCTAGTCCAACCTCCCAGCAGTGATCAGGGCCATTTTCAACCAGATCAGGTTGCTCAGAGCTGCAACAGGTCCTCTCCAGAGCCTTTTCTACAGGCTGAACTATCTCAAGCCTCTCAGCCTGTCCCTGTTGGAGAGATATTCCAATCCTATGATCGTTGTTGTGAGTTTCTCTGGACCTGATCCAACAGGTCCATGTCCTTCCTGTGCTGAGAACTCCAGAATCGGAACATCCACCCATAAACCTTCCTTCAGGGTGTATAAATTATGACCTGGCTCATGGCTGACAACCACCACTCAAATTCTCCACCTGAGAGCATTTGCCAACTTTATTTGCCCTGCTACAAAGACAGACTTCTCTCTATCATGCCAGACCACCATGGCATTGCTGGTCAGGATGAAGCCACTTCTGCTACACGATGAACTTGGGATGAGAGAATGCTGTGAGATGAGCCAGGGTGTTCAGGAGTTGAAAGAGAAGCTGTTTGCTATTTTCTAAGTTCTAGTGTTGCAGAAATTATCACATCTTCTATCAGGGAAATGGGGAAGTAAAACAGTGAGTGTCGAGCAAGAAAAAGAAATTATATTTAATGAAATTGGATTCAGAAATGTTTTTGTTCCAGCTAGTTTAAAACACCACTGGCATCATAACTGAGGAACTGCCAAGGATGTAATCTTTGCTGCTGCTGTGGTAGCTTTTCTCCTCATTCCCCTGGCTTTTTTCTTGAGCATATTTTGGCAAGTGATAAATCATGCAGTGGAAGAGTATGTATCTCCTCTATTTGTCTTTAACATTGACCTCAGCCCTAGGTAGCCTCAAACAACAAAATCTTTCTTGGTCCAGATTGTCTTCTGGGTTACCTTGGAGTTTCTTCAAAGCGAAAGGAGGGACACTTTTATTGTGTATGAACTCATATGTCTTCATCTTGAAAAATCACAGTAACATCTTGAATTAAAATAGTGGGGACGGAGTGTACGCCCCTGTAGAAATCTAAGCTTAAATATGTTGCTCAATCAATCCAAGGAGACACAGCTAGCCAGCTAATGTTTTCAGCTTTTGGCTTCAAATATTATCATGATTTAAGAGAAAGCAGTACTTTCACACTCTGCACAGCTCCCGAGTTATTAAAAACCCAAATGAACTGTCCTAAAGAAAGCAGAACACCTTGGGGCTATGACAGGAATCTATTTTCAGCATCCTTGGCATTCTTAAACTCAGGGTAGCACACACAAATCCTGAAAGACTTTTCAAAGGAAATAGCTGTTGCTTCTGTGCGGTCATCTCTCACTGCTGACAAAACACCATACCACCTCCTGTGGTGAACGTCACAGCAGTGTCTCATCTCCCACATCTGTGTTGTGTGTCTGAGTACTGAATTGAATCCTGAACTGTTTGGATGTTTGCAGCTTCCTTGAGTATCCAGGAAAGCAGATCCTTTGTTTGGCCCAGGATAAAGTTTTCCCAGCATCACTTCACAAATTCTGTGGTGAAGCCACTGAGGATGCACCTCCTTCTCTAGAGCTCACGGAAAGAACCCTATTTAGCAGCACTTCATCAAGGAAGAAATTGAAAAATCTTTTGCTGAACAAAATACCTTTCACTTAAAAAATCCAGGCAAGATGAAATGACATGTGTGCTAATGTATTTTATGAACCACCATCCGTCTCAGGAAAGGTCAGAGAAAAATGGCAACCGCTGCTCAGGTGATTGGTGGTGGAGGGTGGAAAATGGCCTCATCTGAACGTGACAAGAAGCTTCAGTGACATCATATAAATGCCATAATTGGGAAGTGGTAAATTGAACAGGGCTGCCTTCGGAATTTGATGTGTCAATAAACAAGTTCAAGGTGACACGTTGGATCAATACGGCACGACAAGAATCATCCGACAAATTTACTGCAAAGTAATTGGGTGCAAAATGACTCAACTCAACCTTCACACTGCAGAAAATCAAACAAACAGGCAACCTACAGGCAACAGTTTGTATATGTCAGATGCTGCTTAAGGTAGCTTGCGTGGTACTAATAGAGTTGTTTTAAAGGGAGATAGGGAAAAAAAAACACAAAAAAAGTGAGGTTCCTGTTATTATGAGTGCGACCTGAGGCGTTACTATAACCCTCTATGCACTTTGGGGCTGTATAAATAGAAAAACAAAAAACATAATTGCTAGAGGTAGTCTTAAATATTAATATTTTCTTTCCTGTCTGCGTTGAGATGACAAATAAACTGGGAACACCTTTCTTGTTTTTTCTTTTAGCACAAACAAGATGATTTTCATCTAATAGGTTTCTTACCTCTCACTCCCCTTATTTTTTGTAAAGGAAGGGGTAATAAGTAATTTCCCTTAAAAAATGTATTTGCCCACACTACACGCTATTGAATGCAAATAATTGGCTACCATTAGAATTAACCATCCCCTCTTACTGATAAACAAGAAGAGTCACTCAGAGAAATCTCTTCAGTGCACTAATTTGTTGACAGCGAATTTGATGCTTGATTTTTCCCCACTCGACAACCTTTAATCTTGAGTTTCTCCGAGGGGAAAGTTGAGAGCTTATTTTTCCAAGAAATTTGGGCTCTTGCCAAGGCTAAAAGAGAAGCCAATACACTGACTGCGCACTTTGGAAATGTCACAGGGATTGATTGTGTTTTAATTGTACATTCATTCTGGAGTGAGAAAAGAGAGGGAAGATGAGTAGAGAGCTACATCCAAGGAGAAATATGCCATTCATGTTTCCCATCTGAACTGAACTTTATCAGCGACCACTTTTTTTTTTTTTTTTTTTTTTTTTTTTTTTTTTTTTTTTTTTTTTTTTTTTTGGCTAGTGGTGGCTTTGTTGGTCCCTGGAAATGATGAGAAAGCCTCAGTCCTACCCCATACCTGGTGCTACTGGAGGACAGGGAATCTGACCGCAGACCTCATGACCTGATATTGGTCTAATGGCATCATTGGCCTCAGCATCCACATAATTTACAGTAATCTGAAAACGCAGGAAAGCAGACAAATGCAGAAGCTGAGCTTTATTGATGGACTGACACCAGTGGATAAAGCAGTGTGCCGTATTGGTAAGCTTTGGGCACACTGAGAATTTAATGGATGTCAAGATGTAGACAGGGAAAAAATAGGAAGACTGAGATAGAAGATTTGTGCCAGGAACAGAATTAGTGTGAAGAATTATGAGTGCAGTAGTTATGTTACCTGACCCCCCTACACACACACACACATATATGTTAGTTATATAAAGATCTGCCCCTCACTGCCAGGTTTGGTTTCTCAAGCTCCCTCAAGAAAGGATATCTCTGGCAGCACTGCCCAGGGCCAGGGGATACAACAACCTCTTCAAACCCAGGAGGCTCTTGAAATCGGTGCATGCTGCCGGGAAAATCACTGGTCATGTTCCATGCAAGAGATGAAACCTGACTGAATAGCAGTTGATTCTTTCCTTGGGATAAAAAATGTCTAACTCTGTTAAATGACTTATTGTTGAGATATGAAGACAAGTGTGTAATACCAGAAGGTACAGCAGCCCTCCTTTGCCTGCTGATCACCTCAAGTTTATTCCTATGTAACAGAAAGGGAAAAATACACCCTTTTTACCCAATAGTGGTTGGGGATGCTCTTAGAGGCCAATACTCTGAAGATACAGGGTTTTCAAGCAGATGGCTGCCACTACAGTTAAAGAAAAGTCTTGTTGCTTATCAGAGGATTTGTCTTCCAAGAATGACTTAAAGAATCAGCCAGTAAATGAAAACCATCTTATAATATAATATTAGGAAACTTATTCTGTAAATCTGGCATTTGAAGTGGGATTTCCTTCTCCCTTTCTGCTGGCTGAATCAGAGAGGAGTCACAGCAAAATATCACCACTGGACAGCCTTGGCTGGAGAAAGAGATGTGATGCAAACTGCTTGCTGAGAGGCTGAAATGAGTTCTTGCATCACTTTTCCAAAAGGTATCTTGAGGTAGCTTCGCTCAGTGAGGGGTATTTTTTCTATTTTAACGCATTTTATGCTTGTTTTTTAATATAAGGTATTTGTATCAGAGTCAGTTCTGGAAGTGAAGGCAATCCCACAGGATAATTTGAAATCTGGGAAAATAAAAAAGTAAGGATTTTTTTGTTACTAATTTTCTGTTACTTCTTTTTTTTTTTAAATATATTTGGACTATGAAATAGTTGATAACAACTGTTGCTAACATTTTTTTAATTTAAATTTTAAAATTAATTTAAGTTTTAATAATTATTACCATAACTCCAGTGCCTTGTGTACTCTTGGCAGAAAACAGTTCCTCTTGGTAAAGCTGAAAAGCACATATTGCTCTATTGCAACACATCTCCCAGCAATATCATGAGACAATGTACTATTTCCAAAGCACAAAGGAAAGAAGTGAATTCCACCAGTGTTGACAGACATTTTAGATTTTTACAGCCGTATCTGTAGATATATATCTGCCTCTGTACCCTTTGCTCCTTTGAAGCACCGTGCACAACTGAAAAAGCACCTCCACACCTGAGAGAAGAGTCCAGGATGTTTGTTTCTCTTTAATGAAAGTGGTAATCAGATATCAAGTCTCTCAGGTTGGTGTGAGGGAATCACACTTTGCAGGGCTCAGATGGAGAGCTGACAGACTAGGGGCACCAGTATCAACTGAGAACTTGGCTCTGCAGTGTGCTACCACCTGAAGTGTGGTGGAAAGCTCCAAACCATATGTTCTTTGCATTAATTTCACTGAACCTCTTCTCTCCAAAGCAAACACTGCTCATTTTCTGTCTTTGAATGATATTGGTTTGCAGTGCTGTTCTAATTTATTTCTTATTGTCCTTGTTTACTGGTAATGATTATTCCATTGTTAATTGATATTTCTGCTGTGTTCCATAAAGGCCTGATAGAAAACCAGTTCAAATCAATGGTTAAACTATGACTGATTTCAGTGTATTTTGAGATTGTAACTGTTATTTTTCTGCTCTTTTAGTATACTAAAATGGGGCAAAATGCAAACAAGCAGTCCTTTAAACTGTACAGCTCTTTCTGGAAATATTCTGTAGATATGGTACCTTCTCTAAATTCTAAACACTTTGATTGTCTTTGGGTTATCAATCACACTGGTTATTTTCTGTTCTGACTTAAGAGGATTATTTGGACTGGATTTTGTACTTTGTCAGTATTACAGAGAGACACCTCCACACTCAGGGCTGTATTGCAGTCTGGCATTGAGCCTGTCTGTCTTCCCTCCCACCAAAATCTTTAGAGATGCCACTGAGTTTGTGAAATCTGTGCTGGTCACAATGTCCCGGAAAGCTGTCCATCTGAAGCAGAAAATTCAAATTACAGCCCCTTGGAGGTAAGGAAAGGGTGAAAGAGAGATTTCAACCTGAGGAGCAAGTGACAACTCATGTGGGGGTTTTTAGGGATACAGGCAAGAAGAGATGCCTAAAGCCCAGTATCTTTCATAGAATCTTAACTCATGCAATCCTTTTAGGTAGGGTCTTCAGTCACAGATCAATTGGTAATGATTTTAAACTAAAAGAGGGGAGATTTAGACTAGATGTAAGAAAGACATTTTGACAGGGAGGATGGTGAAACAATGGCACTGTTTGCCCAGAGATGCCCCATCCCTGGCAACATTCCAGGTCAGGTTGGATAGAGATCTGAGCAACCTGATCTAGTTGAAGATGTCCTTCCTTATTGCATGAGGGTTGGACTAGATGACCTTTAAAGGTCCCTTTCAACTGAAACCATCCTTGATTCTATGATTTTAAGCAAGTAGGATGAAAGCAAAAAGGTATTTCTTTTTGTGTCAGCCCAGAGAGTTTGACCCATTAATCCCACACAGAGGAGCTTGTGGGCTGTTTTTCAAAGAAACATTATTGTAAAGATTTGTCAGCTCTGTAGGTAATTCCACATTTCCCTTTCAGTTGTCTTTCATCTTGTTTTATTTACTGTTAGGGAGGTACCTCAGATTTCTGTAGCATTTGGACCAAGACTTGCCTGAGGGAGAAGTGCTCTTTGGTTGTTGTGTTTGACACTAGATTGTTTCCATCTTAAGATGGGGAAGCAGAAGAGACTTGAATGCATTTGTCTGGGTCTCTGAGACTATCTCCATTGGGCATCTTGCAGCCCCCTAAATGCTCTTTCTCCTTACAAGTGCAGCAGATATGCGCTGTTTGTGAACCCTTTTTAAAGCTCCTGCTGTAATGGCGTTAGCCATGTCCATCAGGTGCTTGAACTAAGAGCTGAAGGTGCCAAGCCCATCTGCAGGTCTATCATCCTGGGAGCTCCATTTATCTGGAACAAGTATTGCAGCTTTTGGCATTTAAAAACATCCTGCCATGGCCAGGACTGCTGTGTTAATTGAGCTGCAATTGCCAGGGCCTGAAAGGCAGCAGAATATGGATATGTTTTGTTTAGGGTTGCTATTAGTTTTTCTGGGTTGCAGAGAAGACTTGCATGGAAATTGAGCCCATTATGTATTTGGGTCTTGCTTAACGAGATGCAGTGCAAAAGGCAGTCCATTACTTTGGAACTAGAGGCTTTGCCTCCTTTCCAAGATTGATTTTTATTTCACAGATTATTACTGCATGGATTAATGATCTCTCTGCATGCAAACGCTCTTGGCTGCTACTCAGGTGCATTAACCTTTCATAGAACAAAGAATTCCTCCTCCTCAATGTTGCTTTGACCAATGTATTTCTCTTCTAGGTGCTCAATATTAAATACATGAGCATCACTACCTTTTTACCAACAGGAGAGGGACTGGATTCAGAAATCATAGGCCTTTGAGTGAATCTGCGATCTCCTTCAGGTTTTTTCTTTTCCACTGGATCACTACAGGCTCCTAATGATCAAAGGCAGAGATGAAGCCGTTAATTAATAAAATAAGACTGTTCACAAAACATTTTGGTGCATGAGTGCAGCAAGTAGGTATCCCTCAAAAAGCAAAGGTTACTGTCACCAGTCTGTAGGCAAGTAAAGTCGGGTTTAGAGGCTGAAAAAGGTGGCCTTGAATGAAGACTTCACGCTCTTGAAGCTTGTGTCCATTCTTGCAAGATAAGCACAGAAACTGCTGACTCTCTTCCTGCACAATGATATGTTCAACATGTAAACCTATAATCGTAGAATTATATAATGGTTTGGATTGGAGGGGACCTCAAAGATTATTTAGTTACAACCCCCCTGCTGTGGCAGGGACAACTTCCATTAGACCAGATTTCTCAAAGCCCCATCCAACCTTACCTTGAGCACTCTCCCAAGGAGAGGGAAATCATAATGTCTCTGGACGACCTGTTTTTGTGTCTCACTACTCTCACAGTAAAGGATTTCTTTCTGATATCTAATCTAAATCTCCCTTCTTTCAATTAGTCTTTTTCATGTCACAACAGGCCCTGATAAAAGTTTATTGTCATCTTTCCTGTAGGCTCCCTTTATGTCCTGAAAGGCCACAGAAAGATCTCTCTGTAGCTTTTTCTTTTCCAGGCTGAACAACTCCAACTCTCTCAGCCTGTCTTCATAGCAGAGGTGCTTTAGCCCTCCAATCATGTTTCGTGGCCCTTCTCTGGACCTGCTCCCATCAGGTCCATGTCCTTCTTGTGTTGAGGGCCCCAGACATGGACAGTGTCCCAAGTGAGGTCTCACAAGAGCAAAGCAGAGGGGCAGAGTCACTTCTCTCAGTCTGTGGGCCCTGCTTCTTTTGATGGAGGCGAGGATGCCATTGGCTTTCTGAGATGCAAGTGAGCATTGCTGGCTCACGTCCAGCTTCTCATTCACCTATACCTCCAAGTCCTTTCCCACAGGGCAGTTCTCTATCATGTCATCCACAGCATGTATTGATAATGAGGATTATCATGACCCAAGTCATGACTTGCACTTGGCTTGTTGTACTTCTTGAGGTTGAACAGGGCCTGCTTCTCCATGAGTCCAGCCCCTCTAGATGACATTCCATCCCTCTGACATACTGACAGCACCACTCAGCTTGGTGTCATCTGTACACCTGCTAAGGGTGCACTCAATCTCACTGTCTATATCATTGATGAAGATAGTGAACAGCACTGGTCCCCTGAGGGACATCACTTGTCACCCATCTCCATCTGGACATTGAGCCATTGACCACTACCTTCTGGCTGTGACCATTCAGCCACTTCCTTATCCACTGAACAGTCCACCCATCAAATCCGTATCCCAACAACTTAGAGAGAAGGATGTTGTGGGGAACAGCCTCAAAGGTATTGCAGAAGCCCAGACAGGTATCCCTCCCTTGTCCACTCATGTAGTCCTTCTATTGTAAAAAGCCACTAAATTGGTCAGGCAGGACTTGCCCTTACTATAACCATTCTGGTTGTTTCAAATCACGTGCCTGTCCTCCATGTGCCTTAGCAGAGCTTCTTGGAGGATTGTTCCATGATCTTCCCAGGCACAGAGATGACACTGACAGGTTGACTGTTTGCAGAGCCCTCCTTTCTACCTTCCATAGAATGGCTGCAATGTTTCCCTTCTTCCAGACACCAGGGACTTCACCTGATTGCCACTACACCAGCCAATTCCTTCCAGACTCTGGGACGCATCTCATGAGGTTCCATGGACTTGTGTATATTCAGGATCTTCAGGTGGTCAGGAACATTGTCTTTACTTGCAGCAGGAGAGACTTAGTCCCTCTAGTCCCTGTTGTGTGGTTCTTCAACTCAGCAGGTTTGAGGAAAGAGGCTGGCAGTGAAGACTGAGGCAAAAAGGTTGTTGAGACCCTCAGCCTTCTCCTTGTCTGTTGTTACCAGCTCACCATTCTTGCTTATAGCAGTGGTTATTTATTTTTTTTTTTAACTTTCCTTTTCTGGTTGACACATCTTGCTGTTCTTCACATCTCTGGCCAAATTTAGCTCCAGCTGCACCCTGGCCTTCCTGATCTCATCCCTACACAATCAGGCAGTATGCCTATACTCTTCCCAAGACACCTGTTCGTGCTCGAACTGCCTGTGCAGTTCCTTCTTGCTGTTTACATTGACCAGCAGGTCTCAACTCAGACATGCTGGTCTGTTCTCTTTCTAGCTTTGATTATTTAAGCTGTTACAGAACTGGAGACGCTTTCACATTTTAGGTTGACTGACATCCTTAATCCAGCCTCCTCATGGTCATTCTGACCTGGCTGTATGCTCATTTAGATGTGAAAAGACTGCTCTGCCAGCAGACTGCTGCCTATACTCAGTAAATAGCATGAAATGTAGCTAGGTTTGCTGTGTTTGTGAAACTTTCCCCACAGCTCTAATTATGTCTGGGTAGTACTAACATTTAGTCAGCTTAAATTATTAAACTCTTGCAGCCCCTGCAGGTAAAAACCTGTTTAATTAATGACTGATTAGTTAAATCATTATGTGTCCTGATATGAATCACAATAATTTTTATAGTCCATATTATCATTGTAAAGGCATGCTAATTTATTGAAGGATCCTTTTTCTTAAAAGGAACAAAAACAGGCTTAACTTACATCTCAGGAGAAATCACCTCCTTTATAAGGATGAAACACATTAGCACAAATCTCATGTAGAAGGATATTCCCTAGACAGTCCCAATTAAATCCATGTAGATGCTGGAGATGCTCAGGCCCTAGAGTCTTTCAGATCTGGACATTTATGCATTTAAACTTGCATTTTTAGTTACTTCCAATGTTTTGAGGAAAGTGCTAGCACAACTGCACCATTTTCAGTGGATGCTTTCATCGCTGCAACCAAGTGTAGAACCCATGGTCCCTTTACATCATTGCTATTCTTCCCTCTTGGTATCTGCTGCCTGCCAAAACCATATTTCTCAGGAAACAAAATCCCATGTACAACAGCAGTGACTCTCAGTGTTGGTTTGGACTAAAATGAAGCATCTGTATTTGGATGAATTCAGCCAGGTAGCCTTTAGCTCTTGTCAAAACAGGAAATATTTCAGAGCCACATCGACTGTTGTGACAAAGCTGGCACCATAATATTTGGCAAGAGGTGGACTGACATATCTAGACATTAAGCACTGGAACAGGCTGCCCAGGGAAGTGGTGGAGTCACCATCCCTATAGTAACTTAAAAGATGTGTAGATGTCATGCTTAGGGACACGGTTTAGTGGTGGACATGACAGTGCTGGGTTAATGGCTGGACTCCATAATTTTTCAGGTCTTTTCCAATCTAAATGATTCCATGATTCTGTATGACACTACCTGAAAAAAAGTTGGTAAATGAGACCTTTTGATGTGTCCCCAAAGCTGAAATCTAGTTCTGGGCCAAATGCTAGTAGTTACAGCTTTTCCAGAAGAATACATAAATAAACCCCCAATAAATAAAACCGTTTTCTCAGGGATCTACATGACACATAGGTCCTGCTGACACCATTGCCTCCAGACCATCTGCTCAGACACCTGAAATCCTTGACTTATTGCTGAAGGTAATATCAGACACTAGAAAGATCTATGTTTTGTCTGTGGCAATACTTTCTGTTAGAACCAAAAATTTGTTTAAAACACTTCTTTTAGCTCAGCTTTGCCATCTTACAGCAAAATGGTAGTGGTAATACCTGTAATACTTTGGCTCTTGAGCCTAACCTGCTGTGATAAACTCCTTTATCAGGAAACAAAGATATTTGACTGTTGTGAAGCAGACATGTACAAGAAATTGTAGCTCAGATTTGGACTGTCTTCTCCAAATCTGAAAGGCTTCAGCCACAGACTTTTGCAGGAGCTGAGAGAAATGTCTGTTTTGTTTTTCAGTGAAAATAGTGGGCATAAATAGCAAATTCCCATCTCCAAAACTCCATGTCCTTTACCAACTACCTAAAACTACACACTGACTCTTATTTTCTGAGACACTGTTGTACTTACGCTCTTGGAGACTGTAACGGAGTTGCAAACTCAGGTGAATTTATGGCATTTCCCTAGCTTGCAAAAGGTGGATTCAGCCTCTTATTTGGCTTATTCAGCCCAGAAAAGTGATGACTCTTCAACATGATGGCCTTGGAAGGACCTTGAGAGGTGACTTGCAAGCAGGGTGCACACTTTGACAGCAGGTGGCTGCAGGGTTGGCTACAAAAATAGGTGAATTTGGAGGCGGTCATGTTTTTCAGGTCTTTGCCTAGCTGGAGGCACTGGTGCTTTCCCAGCAGGAGCATGGACCCATTTCCCTGGGGCACTGGTGGGAAGAGTCAGCTCATGCTGCTGTTTGGGGGTGACAGGCTAGAGGGACAGAGTTAATGATATATATAATGTAGAGTTGTATCACTGCAGAAATCTAGGACATCACTTGCAAAAAAGAAAGGAGAAGAAAAGAAGGTTATTTTGAACTAAATACTCACACCGGAGCATAATTCACTGCAAACCACCGCTCACTTTCCTTCGGTCTACCCAAGCACTTCAGTCATGGTTTGCAACAAAGGGAAGAGATGGCATTTTTCTGCTGCTCTCCCTTTTTCTCTCCCTCTTCCCTATCATATTGAATCATCAGGGTGTGAAATATAATAAAGCAGTGTACCATTCAATCTGTCGGCTGTACCTTACAGGTGTACTCCAGGTAAATATCCCCTTGGCTAGTGAAAAATGAGCTTACCTGAAACAGATGACTTTGATGAACTTCAGTAGCTGGGCCTCTATCACTCTTTTCCAATTGGCTTCCCCAGCAAAGCATAGTTACCCAACATAAATTTGTCTTACTGAAGGAAAGATATTCTCTAATTCACTTTGTTCCCAGTGTCTTGCCCCTTTGCTGATACCTCCATTTCATCTGGTGTTTCATAAAAGTATAAGTGGCAGGGCTTGTCATCTTTTCCACTAGGTGTCTTTGGGAAACAAATTAATTATTTACCAGTCTATCGCACGCCCCATTGCTTTGATAAAACTGGAATATAAGTAAAAATGGCCATGTATTAAAAGCTGCTGTTTCCTGGACACAGAAGTGGCAGGTATAGTATCACTGCAAAAGCTACTGCTTACCCTCACTGCCCTCCCCACCCCGTCCCTGCTCATCACCACGCAAGTGGCAGGGGCTAAGAGCAGAAACAAAGCAGAGGTGTATGCAGATGAGCTCCATGTACCTGCAAGGGCTTTCACTGCTTACCAGTTTAATTTTAGATAAGTGCCAAATGCCTCTTTACTCTCAAAGATGAGAACATCTAGAAGATTAAGCCCTGCCTGACTAGTAATAAGCCCAAGAAGCCATTCCTGGAGGTTTTGACATTTGTTTTCATCTCTGACTGTTTGATAGTTTCTAATTTTATTCATTTCTATTTTATTCCTTTCCCAGACAGACCTCTCAAGATACAGCAAAAGGCCAGGAGATGTTTTGGAAGTGCCTTGGGTCAGAGAGAAGTGTTGTGTACAGTGGCATTGGGTGGATGATCAGTGGAAAGGTCACACCCTGGTCCTTGTGCAAGCCCAGCAAGTACTGTCTGACGTATACAATAAGGCACTCCTTCTACTCTTCCCTCCAACAAACCATTTGAGTGAAAGCTACACTGTGACTGTCTGACTAAGGCTGCGATTTGGGGAACGCAGAAGATTGTTTCTTTTGTCTGCTGTTGAGGTATTTTTTTGGTTTTGTTCTTTTTTTTTAATCTGCTTGAACAGTTAAAAAAAAAAAAACAAAACAAACCACAAACCAACAAATAAACTGAAAAAAACCCATACCCCAGATATTACAAGAGGGATTGGCTTGTCAAGTGGTAGGAAATGACCCTTCCACTAAAGAACCATTTTTTGCATCATTAATTGTCATTTGAAGTAGAATGTAGTACTTTTCCTCTTTAAATGAGTTACAAAAGTTAACTACTTCATATTTGGGGGTCTTTAGCAGGGATATATATATATATATATATATATATATATAAATATTCCTTCTTGTTGAACGGAGAATGTGAAGGTGATGAAGAGATCTGTCCACAATCACAAAACCAAGAGTTTTAAACCCTTAAGAGGCTGCACTTATCACAACATCCACCCTGACTCTGTGACTGCATTTCCCCCTGAACCCTGTTTTGGTGCTATCATGTTTCATCTCTCACAGAACAAAGAGACTTTATGGATTTTTCTCGTTCATCTCTCTCTCCCATATGGATAACAGAAGAAACTTGAAGCTGTGAGTACCTGAGTTTACTTCTTTCCCAGACTGGAACTTTTGGGACACTTGGGGTAAATTGTCCCTTGTGATGCAGAGATGCTGAGAGAATTGGACAGGCTGGATCAAAAGAAGAATGGGAGATCCCTTTTCCCCTCCTTTTCTGAACTTGCAAACAACCAAAGACTGCTTCACTATGTGGTTGAAAATGCAGAGCAATGAAGCTGTCACTGAAACTCCACATGAGTTTGTGTGCAAAGACAGCAAGTTAATTTGGAAGATACAACAAAGGCAGGATGCCAAAGGATGCCCAGAGGAGAACTTCCTAAAATCATCAAAGCAAGGTTATTATACCTACTTAAAAGGTAAGTGATCTGTAAGGTGGCCAGAGACCATAGTTCCTGTCCCTTTATAAACTTGTGCAAAGTCTCTATTCTTCTTCCCCTCTACTCCACTCTAGTGAGACCCTGCCTGGAGTACTGTGTCCAGTTATGGAGCCCCTATTACAAGAAAGATATGGATGTGCTGGAACGTGTCCAGAGAAGGGCCATGAGGATGATCAGAGGGCTGGAGCACCTCCCCTATGGAGACAGACTGAGAAAGTTGGGGCTGTTCAGTCTGGAGAGGAGAAGGCTCTGAGGAGACCTTATTGTGGCCTTCCAGTATCTGAAGGGGGCCTACAAGAAAGGCGGGGAGGGACTTTTTAGGTTGTCAGGTAGTGATAGGACTAGGGGGAATGGAGCAAAACAGGAAGTGGGTAGATTCAGATTGGCTGTTAGGAACAAGTTCTTCACCATGAGAGTGGTGAGAGACTGGAACAGGGAGAAGCCCCATCCCTGGAGGTTTCTAAGGCCAGGCTGGATGTGGCTCTGGGCAACCTGATCTAGTGAGGTGTTCCTTCCCATGGCAGAGGGCTTGGAACTAGATGATCCTTGAGGTCCCTTCCAACTCTGACAATTTTATGATTCTATGAGATCCCCAGCAGACTCAAACAAAACTTTCCCTAGACCAGCAAAAACCTTACTAGTTGTGGAAACCTTGCATCTCACTGAATCCAGTGGCATCATGAGCATATTTTAACACCATCCTCCATTTCTTATTTTTTTTCATCCTGCAAAGCATCAGGCAGGGAAAAGAAGCCCTTTGCTCACCACAAACTCTATTCAGACTCAGATGATTACAGCCAAATTGTGTTGTTTTTTGTTTTTCCTCTTTCAGACATCTGGGACTGTATTAATATGAAACCACAGCCCAATGTAGGATATGTTTTAAAAGTCTTCAAAGTAGAATTGCACACATGTTCAGTGGCTCAGCTTTTGTTTCAGGCCAAGTTTTATTTGTGTCTTCCCCCTTCTTCATCTTTTTTTTTTTTTTTCTAAATGGTACCACCAAGTAGTAAAAGCACCATCCATGTTTCAGATGCACACAGAATAAACTACTGAAGGAAAGTGGCAGATAAATTTAACAAGCATTAAAGTTATATATAATTTAAATATGTATAAAATTATTTAGTGTATCGATTAGAAAATGGGCTGTTGACCATTTAAAGGCAACAATCAATTTCATAGTTCACAGGTCAGGTCAAGTTTCTTTCTAATGATCTAAACAAGCAAATAGCATTAGGAGATAATGAACTCTACAGGATTACAGATGTGATCTATAGCTCTGTTGTGGCACAAAACCCAGCAAATGAGAGAGGGCATCATCTGAAGTGCCCTGGCCTCCACAGAACAAAACCATGATTTTACATCTTGGCAAGGTGTCAATTTATGATGTAATCAAAGGCAGCTGATGGAATTACTTTGCTCCTAAACCACCACATGGCTAGGCTCAATGTCATCAATGAGCAAGAGAGGTAGATCCCCATTAATGTGGTCTACAAAGTTATCTTCCCTATTCTTGTAAGTGGATGCCAAGCATACCCACCCTGTTAATCAACAGGAGTTGATAACTCTCTCTGCTCCCACCAAGGGACTGGGTTACAGAGGAAAATACTGCAGGGTTACCATTGGGTTATTTTCTGATTCACAGTTGTACAGCAGAGAAGTGCTTTCTCTAAATTTTGGTGAGGAAATAAAGAAAAAGACATTTGTGTGTATACAGAGAGCATGAATATATATCCATGTCCATATAAATATAATTGTGTGTGCATATGTGTGGGGATGTGTATTTTCACTGGGACATGGAAAAGAGTTAGGCCATTTGAACTTTTAATAAGAGAGGAATGGAGCAGTGACTTTTCAAAATCCTGGTGTGTATTTTGAGGATATTCAGGTGTTATTTTGTGAAAATTCGGGCAACCTATTTTCTGAGGGACTATCTTATGACGGCCTGGGCCTTAGAAATTGAAATCTTCATGATATATTTTCTGGACCATATGATCAGTATTTTTGAGTACCTACTGTTTGCTTTGCCTCAAAACTTTGAGTGAATATGATACTGATCTAGATTTAGAGCTGGGATGGAATTTATTTAAATCTAGGCATTTCAGACTGCAATGTAAACTTGAAGAAGGATCAGGCGAGATTCCTTTGAGCATCCTCTGCATGTGGCCAGCAGGCTGAGGAAGGCAATGCTTCCTCTCTTCTCCATTCTGGTGAGACCTTACCTGCAGTACTGTGTCCAGCTCTGGAGTCCTCAGCATGGGAAATACATGGACCTGCTGGAGTAGGTCCAGAGGAGGCCGCAACAATAATCAGAGAGCTGGAAGAGTTGGGGCTGTTCAGCCTGGAGAAGAGAAGGCTGTGGGGAGACTTTACTGCAGCCTTCCAGTATTAAAAAGGAGGCATATAGGAAAGACAGGGACAGTCTTTATAGCAGGGCCTCTTGTAACAGGACAAAGTGTGATGATTTTAAACTAAAAGGGGGGGAGATTTAGACCCTAAATAAGGAAGAAATTTGTGACAACGAGAGTGGTGAAACATTGGCACAGGTTGTCCAGAGAAGTGGCAGATGCCCAATCCCTGGCAACATTCCAGGTCAGGTTATACAGCAAGGATATCTTAATCTGGTTGACGATGTCTTTGTTCACTGCAGGGAGGTCAAATAAGGTGACCTTTAAAGGTCCTTTCCAAGCTGAACCATTATACAATTCTATAGGGGAGTAAGGGAAGAAACTGCAGTTTTGACAAGACAGTAGAAAGCATTTCCACCTTTCACCTTACTCATGAGGGTGCCTGGAACACACCTGAGCTTCTCAAATGGCGGTAATTGACTGCATTTCTACATCTAAGTCCCCCTTAAAGTGTTTATGCAGATCCTATTGACTAGCTCTATGACTTTTCTGTCTTTGTGCAACTCACTAGCCTACATCACTGCCCTGAGCTTCTTTGGACAGCATTTACTTCCAGACTCCTGTGTCTTTTTGGCTGTTTGGGAGTTAATGGCCTTACTTGGATTATTAATTTGGCTCATTAGACTTATTTTCTTCTTTAATATAATGATTGTGTAAGCGCTAAACTAAGAGGCATAAAACTTTGATAAATGAGAAAACAAGGTAACTGCATAAAATCAGTGCTGTGCTCCCAGGAAAAATGGATGAGAGACAAAGATGGATCAAGAGCAGGTAAAAGAGAGAAAGAAAACCATTTTAGGCTAAGTATTTAGAGTGTCATCATTTGCTCTTCTAGCATGGCAGAACAAGTGAGCTTGGCTGGGATTCAGGCACCTAAAGTAACACTCCAAAATATTTCAGCCAAGTTTCCACTGCTCCTTGATGCCAGTGGCAACAGCTATGGCTGCAGGTCTACGATCTAGTTCAGCACATCATGTTAGCATGCATCTAATAAATGAGCACAGACATACATTGAGTCCAATGAAGCATGTCTTGTACATCCAAAACTCCTACAAAGTCCCAAGCAGATAGATAAACACAGAACCACAGAAGGGTTAGAGTTGGAAAGGACCTTTAAAGGTTATCTAGTCCAACATCCCTTCAGTAAGCAGGAACACCTTCAACTACATCAGGTTACTCAGAGCCCTGTCCAGCCTCATCTGGAGCATTGCCAGGGATGGTGCCTTGACCACCTCTCTGGCTAACCTGTGCCAGTGTTTCACCACCCTCACTGTAAAAATTTCTTCCATCTAGGCTGAATCCCACCTCTTTAGTTACAAAACATTGTACCTTTTCCTGTTCTGATCATATTTGTGTCTTCCTCTGGACCTACTCGAACAGATCTATGTTTTCCTCACGATTAAGACTCCACAGCTGGATACAACACTGCATGTGGAATCTCACCAGAGTGGAGCAGAGGGACAGAATCACCTCCCTCAACCTCTTGTCTACACTGCCTTTGATGCAGCCCAGTCCAGCCTTCTTGGCTACAAGTGCACATTTCCAGCTCATGTCCAGCTTCTCATCCACCAGTACCACCACGTCCTACTCTGTGGGGCTGCTCTCAACCTCTTCATACTCAACCTGTTTTTTATGCTTATAAAATTATGCATATAATAACCCCAAAGGTAAAGAGATTGCAAACCTACAAGAATAGATACTTTTCAGAGGCGATCCCTCTGTGAATGATCCTGCAGAAATATTACATACACAAATATACTGTAGTTTATTGTGGCACAAAGACAAAAACAGCCACGTGAAGCTGTGTGGTTCATTGCAGTCCTGGATCATTGCTTATCTATTTTAATAGACAAGGCATATAACAGCTTAACTATAATTATATGCTGTACACAGCAGTGTTAACAAAATAACATGATGTTTAGTACATTTCCCATTGTCTTTGTAGGAGGTATAGCAAGCTGCAGGTTTGTAACAATCTTCTGTTTCTTCACCTCATTAATCTCCCTAAGCAAAGAGAGAGCAATACAAGCAGAGGGAGCCCAGAAATGTGCGTACATTACTGAATTAACCAGGCATGTAATTAGTGCTCAGGTGTTTATTCAAGGAAGAAACACACAGGATTATTTAGATTCGGATTTAACACCCTGAAGTTTGAATAGTGGTGGTATGTTGTGTGAGCTTTTCAATCAACCACTTCAGCTGCCTTGGGAATAGAGACTCATGCCCCTGTTCCTGCCTGTGGCATGGTTTTGTTTTCCAACCATGGTATCAGTTATGTGAATATAGGAAAGTGTAAGCATGTAGTATGTCATGGTCGACCCTATGAATAGGGACAAAGAGCTGCTGCAACGCCAAGATCACATCTGTCCACCACAGAACTTGGACAGTGCAGCTTAATCCAGTTAGAGAAGCCTGACAGCCCACAATACCTGTAATACCTACGTATTGAAAAGGACCCCTAAGATCATCAGATCAACCATTAACCTAACACTACCAAGTCTGCCACTAAACCATGTCCCTCGTCACATCTACACATCTTTTAAATACTTTCAGGGATGATGTCTCCATTATTTCCCTGGTGTTCTGGATAGAGGTTGATATAAGCTTAACTGGGAAGCAGTGGAAGAAACATACTATTGTAACAGGACCTAATGCACCTTGTATTTTGTATATTTGTATATACAAATACACACTTTGTATATTTTCAAACCATCACACCTGGGCAGCCCGTTCCAATGCTTGCAATCCTTTCAGTGACAAGGTGTATCCTAAAATCCAAACTAAACCTCTCCTGGCATAATCTGAGGCCATTTCCTTTTGTCCCATCAATTGTTACTTGGGAGCAGACGCTGACTCCAACCTTGCTACAACCTCCATCCAGGTAGTTGTAGAGAGCAGTAAGGTTCACCTTCCTTCCTGACTTGCAGTAATACATGCACTGCATATGAGGACAGGATTTGCTTTTTCATGCTCTCAGTGGTTACTGTTGAATCATCCCCACTGCGGTGCCTTGTGACTGACATTGCATGAACATCTCCTGTTTAAAGTGCTTCTAGTGTCCATGGGGTCCTAAAGGCAGATGAATTCTGCTTATCCCACAGGGCACCCACAATATTTCCAAGGTGTCCGTTGGGATAGTCAGTGTGTGGTCCAGCTGGATCCTGGGCTTCCCTGCTGTGAAGTGCATTTCAGCCTTTTCAGCACCCTCTGTTTCCAGCTCATATTTGGTGAACTTCTTGCCATCCTAATGTGAAATGAGTAGAGCTGACTAAAGATCAAGAGAAATGAACAAAAGTAGAGAATGACCAACTTTTCTGCATATCTTGTCTCCCAATACTTTTCCAGCCCAACTTTCACTGCTTCCAAGCCATCCCCTCAATCCACCCCCTTGATCCCTATAAATCTACACTATCCTATTGCAGACATGGGACTTTGCATGTATTTTTGTGCTGGTCCGGATAAACATGTCAAAAAGCTGGATTGCAAATGGTAGCCTTGAGTTACATTTATCTAAACACCACCAAGAAGCAGAGATAAGGGAATGAGTCACATTTATGTACATCGGCTTGCTGAAGTTATTTGTCGCTCATAGCTGGTGAATGCAAGAGGGCTCCCTGGAACACCAGCATGATGATAAAAATTGTGATGAAAATATTTTCTGTATTGCTTTTCATTGAAATATTGCCCCTTGGCAGGAAGCAGATGATTGGTAACATCAGCACACAGAAGTAGAGAGCGGGACTTTGCATCCTATAAGCTCATAATAGCAAACTCAGGCCATGATGTGTTGAGTGAATAGCCCTCATGTGCTTAATTTTGAAAGCTCAGAGGGAGGTTTGGCATAGGAAATGTACATGTTGAATTTGTGGAATCAGGGTTTTGTTATGCAGAAGACCTCCAAGATTGAGAGGAATTTCGGGTATAACCCATTAAAAAGAGTAGCTGAAATATTTCTGCCATAGGATTAGTGTTTTCCTAGGATCATATACAGAAAACTTCACATGGTTGTTCTTGCTCCACAACTGGGAATTCAGTCACACAGTTGGAAAAAAAGTTCTGTTAATGCCAACACTCAAAGACAAACTTTAATTCACGCAGACTTTCTCCAGTGCAGGATTTGTTACACGATTATGACTTCCACATACATCAGATAATCTGTGGACACACAGAGGCATGCATGTATATGCATTCTCCATAATGACCTGATAAAAATCCTTTAAAGCAGCTAGATTAAATAGGCCTAAATAAAAGGATATTTTATGTGACTGTGGCTAAACTTCCACAATCTATAACTTTGTTTACAGTCACAGAAAAGCTAATTTTCTTCACCTGTCTCAAATTAAAAATAACATTACATTTGAAGTAAGGTGTACTTTTTATTTTTATTTCTCATGCAGACATGACAGTGGGGGCTCAGAGTGTAATTCCAGGGCAAAACCCTTGCCTCACGCTTATGCTCTCAAATCTTGTCTCCTCTGCTGGTAAAACAAGCAGGATTAGCACACGATAAGACCAGTGGAGATAATAATTACACCGGCTATGAGCAAACTGCAGAACCACGGAATAAATCCCCAAACAATTATTAAAATGGCTCAATGCATTACATAAATTGGAAAAGACTGGGACGTTCTGGGAGGGGCGAAGGGAGGTAAGACACATTATTTAAGTGTTCTTGTAAGCCTTCTAAGATATTAATGTTGCAAAGCTTCTTATGAATATTTAAGAACATAAAATGGAGATACACTTCAGTCCAGCATTACCACAGAAGCCTGTAATACAGTTGAGTCCACTTAAGAAGGCAATATCTGACATCTATGACAGATTTAAACTTGATAAGGCAAGGGTTGTTTTTATAGCTAAAAAATCCAAGCAAACTGGTTAAATATTGCTGCAGTTAGCTCTGTTATATTTTTAAAATATATACATATACACTGATATATACAGTTATGTAATTCCCTTAAAGATCTATCTCTGCCTCCAGGCATCTGTAATTTCAGAAACACTTTAGAAAATATCTGTTATTGAATTGTTCGATGTTTTCTGGAGAAAGGACCACTACCTTAGTGTTAAGAAGGAAATGAGGTTTATTTCTCCCTTTCTAAGCAGGTATCTGGAAGATATTTTCTAATGCTGGTCCCTGACACAGATCAGTTTTCACTAGGACTAAATACAGAAAAACTTTTAATGAGAGAAGGTTTTAGATGGGTAAAATGGATGGGTGCATAAACCTTCTCTGCAAATATTCTATAAAGTTTATAAAACTTAAGACAAATGCTTTTCACCTCACCTCGGATTTTTTTCCCTCAGTTCCTAATGTTTTAATTAATCAAGTTTTGACTGATTTTCTTCCCCTTTAGTCAGTGCTTTCCCTGAAAGAAAATTCTAGCAGTGATATTGTTTCTGTTCAATGTGTCTAAATCACTGTATCTATTTAAAATAAGCACCAGGATATTCCTGCTCTAAGGAGAATGATGAAAAATTCGGTGATTATGAAGATTTTTATATTCTCTCCAGTTAAAGTGATTCTAATTTCCCAAGGAAAATCCAATGTCTTTATTTTTAATGAAAAAAAAAAACCAAACCTACCCAACCCTAAAAACAAAACTAGGGGATCAAAACCAGAAGTGGCCCCTGAAAGAGCAGAAAGACCAATAAAGATGTATTTCACAGGAAACTTGACTGTAAGAGAGCTTTATAAACAGCAGATGGCTCCCATATAGAAGAGCCTGAGCAACCTGAGCAAACAATAATCAACATGAAAAAGCAAGACTGGATTTGACACACAGAGAAATTTAAGTCACTGAAATTAAAAGATATATTGGAACATACTTTAAAGAAAGAAAGAAAGATCTCTGTTTTGGTTGTTTGGGTCTTGGGAGCTTGCCAGGATAACATGAATATTTAACTCCTGAAAATCTTCTCGGTGATGAACCATATCAGATAGACACAGAGGTCATGGGATCTCGAGGTCTTCCTTCTACATTTTTTATCACCTGTGTATATACAGAACATAGATGATTACTAAGGAGTCATGGCTTTGTACAGCCCTGGTCCTCTTGTTGATATACAGATGTTCTGTCACCAGAGATTGCGTCCAGTCATGAATGCTTCTGTCTCCAGGAGGTATCAATTTCTTCCTGTAGAAGAGTGTGGGCAGTAGAAATAGTTTTCTTCAGTATTAAATATTTAAGTTACAATGTTAAAGTAGTAATCTGGTTCAGATTTTGCCCTTGCTTTTATCTCAGTGGTTCTTTCTGGTACAGATCCATTCAGATACCAACTACAAATATCTTGATTCTCCCATTTTTTGAAATGGGGAAGTAGTTTTCTATGGACCCAAACAAATTCCAGGTGCTAGCTGTGAGAGCACATGCACAGTAATTGTATGCACAAAGCTGAAGAAGCCCAAGCTGGTTTCATAAAGCTCTTGTTCCCACATGGTAACTGACAGAATTCAGCACATGGATTTTTATGGTACTTATCAATATGATGCACAGAGAAAGAAATAAAAAATAATTAAGGAAGAGATGTGTGGAGGAATAGCAGAGCAGAGAAGGGAATGGGGATACAGAGGCTGAGCTCTCCCCTTTCCAGACTAACCTCCTGCAGGGAAGGATAATCAACCAGTTCCAGGAAAGTGTCCCAGCTGGACTCCCAATTTTTCCAGCGTTTGCTGGAAGTGTATGTGATCCTTTCCTTTACCCTCAGAAGCACAGGTCTATTAGAGCAGCCTCTGTGCTGTTGGATGCACGATTTATTTTACCAATGTAACAACAACAAAAAATGTAGTATTTTGCAACCAGTAAAGAACTAATGAAGGCTTCTTTGCTCTGGCAAGTGGTTGCTGTTAAGGCCCAGTCCTCCCCTTACCTACCCAGGTCAGCAGGGACTGGGGGGTTAGTCGTGCCAAGGTTAATATAGTTCCTTTGGAATAAATGAAGGTGATACGACACCAAACGGCTAAAGAACTGGGTTTATTAGGTTGAACCGGAGCGGAGGGAAAAGCAGTGGGAAAAATACAAATCAGAGAGCAGGGATGCCACTGTTTCCCTGGCTTGCAAGTGCCGGCCTTGTCACAGTTCCAAGTTCCCTTGCGGCGCCGGGCAAGAGGGCCGTGCCGGGCAGCAGGGCCGTGCCGGGCAGGAGGGCCGTGCCGGGCAGCAGGGCCGTGCCGGGCAGGACGGTCGTGCCGGGCAGCAAGGCCGTGCCGGGCAGCAGGGCCATGCCGCGTGGCGCTCCCTGGGCCGCAGGCTACGCCAGGCGGGGCCGTGCCACGGTGCCTCGTCTCCGGGACGCCGGCAGCGAGCGGGACGGGGCGGAGCTGCCACGCAGCTTCCCTCCGGGGCGCGGGCAGCGTGGGGAGCCGAACGGAGAGGCGGAGGAGTACCACGGGGCCGCCTAGCGCGGAGCCCTCTAGGCATGCGGGGATCGGCGGGAACGGAGAGCCGTGGGGCCGCGCAGAATAGGCAGTGCGGAGTGGCGGCGGCCCCACACAGAATAGGCAGTGGGAGGAAGCGGAGCCGAGCTTCCCCGGCAGTTCCGCCCTTTCCCCCTTCCCCCTCGCGCAGCAACCCCCAGGCCGAGGGCACTCCTGCCCCTCAGTGGCATTGTTTGACGCAACACAACGCTTGGGGTCTCACAGTTGACATGTCCTCAAGGTGTGACCTGCTCCTCCGGTGACCACTTTGAAGCCGGGTGGAGTCTCTCCAGACAATTCATCTCTTTCAACGTTATTATCGGACCAAAAGCTGGACATGATAGGCGACCAAACCAGATTATGAGAAATGTTCTCTTCATTAAAGCTCTGGTTCAGCTCAGTAGAAGCAGAGTTAATTTTGTAGGACTGAAATAAATGAGATGGAAGGTCACAGAGCTAAACGTTTTCCACAGCCTCCTACCCTGCATTGCTTCATTTCACTCTGTGTCTAGAATATTTGGTTCCTCTTTTAGCTCCTATTTTGACTTCTTAAATTTGTGCCACTGGGGAGCAATAGGAGTCTGTATAGCTGCTATCTTGGAGAAGTAATACAATTTCCTTCCAAAGTTAGGATATATTTCAACCACAGACGAAAGGACTAGCTCGACTGAATTAAAATTCTTGTGTCCATTCTTTTCTTTCAAAAGACCTTCTATGAGGGAGAAGAAGTCAGTGTTCAACATTTCTTCTTAAAGCTGACAGAGATTATCAGATATTTTTACCCTATGATTCCAGTGTTACATAAGTATCTTATGTGAATACTAGGATAACAATGCATGAAAATGTTTTTACTTTATTTTTTGAGCCAGGTACTGACATAAGTATTGGAGACGATAGAAGATTAAATTAAGTTATTAATACATTTACCTTTATCTTAATAAACTGATTAAGAACAGACATGTCTTCTTGTTTGTACAGAATAGGCACCCCTTAGCCAGGTCCTTGGCTGCAGTTAGAAGCTGCTGCATAAATGCAGGTGAGGCAGGCAGTGCAAAGCACCTCTTAGCAAAGACAAATGCCATATCCACCAAATAATCTAAGTCAGTCTATGAGCTGCCAGGCAAGACTATGGAGCAGGTCGTCTTTGGGATGCACTTGTCCCAGAGGAGGAAAATTGGGGCAGGAATTGGCAGGGCTCATTGATAGGGCTTTAAACTAGATTTGAAGGGGGAAGGGGTTAATAGTCTTCTGCTGGCCAGTGACAAACAGAGGGGCATCTTGCCAGAGGCAGAGGGATAGAGAGCTAGTGAGGGCTCTCAACTTGCTGCCCTGAGGCAAGTCACGGATCATGCACCAGGACACTCTGTGGAAATCAAGGAGAGTTGGCACAAGAGGAGGACAGGGCCAACCCAGCTGAAGTGCCTCTATGCAAATGCACACAGCTTGGGCAACAAACAGGATGAATTAAGGGCCACTGTGCTGCTGGGATGCCATGACATAGTGGCTATTACTGAAACTTGGTGGGATGATTCCCATGACTGGAATGTAGGGATAGATGGGTACAAGCTCTTTAGGAAGGATAGGCAGGGAAGGAGAGGAGGAGGTGTTGCCCTCTATGTCAGTGACCAGCTGGAATCAGTGGAGCTCCACCTGGGGAAGGATGAAGAGCTGGTTGAGAGTGTATGGGTTAAAATTAAAGGCAAGACAGGGGAAGGAGATGTTACTGTAGGGGTCTGCTACAGGCCACCTGACCAGCAGAGCCAAGCAGATGAGGCCCTCCACAGGCAAATAGAAGCGGCTTCCAGGTCACAAGGCCTGGTCCTCATGGGGGATTTCAACCACCCTGACATCTGCTGGAGGGACAACACAGCAAGGCACCAGCATTCCAGGATGTTCCTGGATTGCCTAGATGACAACTTCCTCCTCCAAATGGTAGGGGAACCAACAAGAAAAGGTGGTGTGCTGGACCTTGTTCTCAACAACAGGGAAGGGCTGGTAACCGATGTGAGGCTCAGGGACAGCCATGGCTGCAGAGACCATGAAGCAGTTGAATTTAAGATCCTCAGGGCAACCAGGAGGACATACTCTAAGCTTACAACTCTAGACTTCAGGTGTGCAGACTTTGAATACTTCAGGGATCTGCTGGCCAAAGTGTTGTGGAACAAAGCCCTAGAGGGAAGAGGGGCCCAGGACAGCTGATAAGTATTCAAGGACCGCCTCCTCTGTGTCCAGGAGCAAAGTATACCAACAAAGAAAAAAGCAGGGAAGAATGCTAGGAGGCCTGCCTGGATGAGCAAGGAGCTGCTGGACACACTATCACTTAAAAGGAAACTCTACAAGGAGTGGAGGAAAGGACAGCTGGAATGGGAGGTATATAAAGAAGCTGCCTGAGCAGCAAGAGAATTCGTTAGGAAAGCCAAAGCACAGTTTGAATTGAATCTAGCCAGGGAGGTTAAAGGGAACACTAAGAATTGCTAAGGGTATATTAATGGTAAAAAGAAGCCTAGGGAAGGTGTGGGCCCCCTCAGCAAGGAAACAGGTGAAATGGTCACAAGTGACATGGATAAGGCTGAGGTTCTCAATGACTTCTTTACCTCAGTCTTCACTGCAAGAGCCTCCAGCCACACTCCTGGAATAGTCGTGGAAGCTAATGGCAAGGATTGGAAGGAAGAACTGTCCATCATAAGTGAACATCAGGGTCATGATCACCTGAAGAACCTGAAAGTGTTCAAGTCCATGGGACCCAGCAGGATACACCCATGGGTACTGAGAGATGAGGTACTGGCAGATGAGGTTGCTAAACCCCTCTCTATTATATTCCAAAAGTCCTGGCAGTCTGGGGAAGTCCCCACTGACTGGAAAAGGGGAAACATAACTCCCATTTTCAAAAAGGGAAAGAAGGATGACCTAGGGAACTACAGGCCAGTCAGTCTCACCTCTGTGCCCAGTAAGATCATGGAGCAGATCCTCCTGGAGGCATTGCTGAGACAGAAGAATAATGAAGAGGTGATTGGGTACAGTCAGCATGGCTTCACCAAGGGCAAATCCTGCCTGACCAACCTGGTGGCCTTCTATGAACAGGTGACAACATTAAGAGATGAGGGGAGAGCAACTGATGTCATTTACCTGGACCTGAGCCAAGCCTTCGACACTGTGCCACACCACATCCTGGTCTCCAAACTGGGGACACATGGGTTTCATGGGTGGACCACTAGATGGATAAAGAACTGGCTTGATGGCCACACCCAAAGAGTGGCTGTCAATGGCTCCATGTCCCAGTGGAGGCCAGTGACAAGCGGAGTCCCTCAGGGATCAGTCCTGGGACCAGTCTTGTTCAACATCTTTGTCGGTGCCATGGACAGAGGCATTGAGTGCACCCTCAGCAAGTTTGCTGATGACACCAAGCTGTGTGGTGCAGCAGACACACTGGAGGGAAGGGATGGCATCCAGAGGGACCTGGACAGGCTGGAGAGGTAGGCACAAGCCAACCTCATGAGGTTCAACAAGAGCAAGTGCAGGGTCCTGCATCTGAGTCGAGGCAATCCCAAGCACAAATACAGGCTGGGCAGGGACTGGCTGGAAAGCAGCCCTGAGGAGAGGGACTTGGGGGTGCTGGTGGATGAGAAGCTCAACATGAGCTGTCAATGTGCACTTGCAGCCCAGAAAGCCAACCAGAGCCTGGGCTGCATCAAGAGAAGTGAGGCCAGCAGGTCAAGGGAGGTGATTCTCCCCCTCTACTCAGCTCTGGTGAGACCCCACCTGGAGTACTGTGTCCAGTTCTGGAGCCCCTATTACAAGAGGGATCTGGACATGCTGGAATATGTCCAGAGAAGGGCCTCCAGGGTGATCAGAGGGCTGGAGCACCTCTCCTATGAGGACAGACTGAAAAAGTTGGGGCTGTTCAGTCTGGAGAAGAGAAGGCTCTGAGGTGACCTTATTGTGGCCTTCCAGTATCTGAAGGGGGCTACAAGAAAGCTGGGGAGGGACTTTTTAGGATATCAGGTAGTGATAGGACTAGGGGGAATGGAGTAAAGCTGGGAGTGGGGAGATTCAGGCTGGAAGTGAGGAAGAAGTTCTTCACCATGAGAGTGGTGAGAGCCTGGAATGGGTTGTCCAGGGAGGTGGTTGAGGTCCCATCCCTGGAGGTGTTTGCAGCCAGGCTGGATGAGGCTCTGGCCAGCCTGATGTAGTGTGAGGTGTCCCTGCCCATGGCAGGGGGCTTGGAACTAGATGATCCTTGTGGTCCCTTCCAACCCTGACTGATTCTATGATTCTATGATCTTGAGTGCAATCACACAGCACCTGCAGGATGGCCAAGGGATCAGGCCCAGCCAGCATGGATTTAGGAGAGGCAGGTCCTGCCTGACCAACCTGATCTCCTTCTATGACCAGGTGACCTGCCTGGTGGATGTGGGGAAGGCTGTGGATGTAGTCTAGTGAGACTTCAGCAAAGCCTCTGACATTGTCCCCCATAGCAAACTCCTGGCCAAGCTGTAAGCCTGTGGCTTGGACAGGAGCTCTCTGTGCTGGATTAAGAACTGGCTGGAGGGCTGGGCCCAGAGAGTGATGGTGAATGGTGCCACATCCAGCTGGCAGCCTGTCACTAGTGGTGTCCCTCAGGGATCAGTGTTGGGCCCCATCCTGTTCAATATCTTTACTGATGATTTGGACAAGGGGATTGAGTGCATCATCAGTAAGTTTGCAGGTGACACCAGGCTGGGGGCAGGTGTGGATCTGTTAGAGGGTAGGAGGGCTCTGCAGAAGGACCTTGACAGGCTGGATGGATGGGCAGAGTCCAACAGCTTGAAATTCAACACATCCAAATGCCAGGTTGTACACATTGGCCACAACAACCCCATGCAGTACTACAGGCTAGGGACAGAGTGGCTGGAGAGCAGCCAGGCAGAAAGGGACCTGGGGGTACTGGCTGACAGTAGGCTGAACATGAGCCAGCAATGTGCCCAGGTGGCCAAGAAGGCCAATGGCATCCTGGC
The DNA here is from genome assembly GCF_027791375.1 of Indicator indicator. Taxonomy (NCBI): domain Eukaryota; kingdom Metazoa; phylum Chordata; class Aves; order Piciformes; family Indicatoridae; genus Indicator; species Indicator indicator. The sequence goes on along the minus strand of NC_072053.1, from coordinate 11,448,334 downwards.
CTGTATCAGGAATAGTGTAGCTAGCAGGAGTGGGGAAGTCATTGTGCCCTTGTACTCAGCACTGGTCAGGCCATACCTTGAGTCCTGTGTCCAGTTCTGGGCCCCTCAGTTCAAGAAAGATGTTGAGCTGCTTGAACGTGTCCAGAGAAGGGCAACAAAGCTGGTGAGGGCTCTGGAGCACAAGTCCTGTGAGGAGAGGCTGAGGGAGGTGGGATTTTTTAGCCTGGAGAAGAGAAGGCTGAGGAGAGACCTTACTACTCTCTACAACTACCTGAAGGGTGGTTGTAGCCAGGTGGGGGTTGGTCTCTTCTCCCAGGCAACCACTGACAGAATGAGAGGACACAGGGGAGGTGCCAGGGGAGGTTTAGGCTGGATGTTAGGAAGAAATTCTTCACAGAAAGGGTGATTTGTCATTGGAATGGGCTGCCCAGCGTGGTGGAGTCCCCGTCCCTGGAAGTGTTTAAAATAAGACTGGATGAGGCACTTAGTGCCATGGTTTAGTTGATTAGATGGTGTTGGGTGATAGGTTGGACTTGATGATCTTGAAGGTCTTTTCCAACCTGGTTAATTCTGTGATTCTGGAATGAGTGTTGGAGACATTTGCTACTGGGTGAGCTGAATTCTCTCCATCTGGTCTTGTGGGCTGTAATGGGAGACTGAATACCTAGCTGAGATGTAGACACACAGGTACCTTAATCTGTGTGCCTTGAACTAAAGCTGACTCCAGCTTCACGTGCTTCAACTTTTGATTCTTTGATATACAGGGTTTCCTTGAGAACAATGTGCACTGTAACATCTGCAGGTTTCATAGCTTTCATTTAGTGACAAACAAGAGATAAAGGACAAAACTTCAGGAATTATCTGGACGAAGTATTTGCTTGTAATCCACTGTATGTTTTATCATCACAGGTTAGTACTGTGAGGGACTAGTCTAGAGAAAGTGAATTGATCTCACTTTTGATAAGATCCTTGTTGTTCCCTGACCTTTTACTCGAACACAGACAGCAGTTTTTATTGTGATGCCCAGATAACTCATTGGCTGGTTGGAGGTCTTTTAAAATGAGGTTAGTTAATTTTTCCCACTACCACCATGTAATGAAACTTGTTGACAGGAGAATTAGGGAACTGAAAAAAGGATTAGCATAAAAAGCTCCTTTGCAGACTGAAGCATCTCCTGCTTAGATTAGCAAGACTAAATAGTATTTGAGCTAGGGACCAACATGTTTCAGTGAGAGACAAGAAAAACATCTCTGGAGTGCAGCCTTACAACAGTTTTGTCATAAACTCCTTTGTTCACACTATACTGAGACAGTTGATGTCTAGGGCTTGGAGATCAACTGATTGACTTGTTCCAAGTTTCCCCAGTTGCAAATTAGTTGTGATTTACTTTCCAGGTTGATTATCCTCATGATGTTGCCTTGGTGTCTGATCCAAGCCACACTGAAGTAAATGGCACTCTTTGTATGAACTTTAATAGGTTTTGGATGAGGCCTTATCTGTCTCTGTAGCTATTAAGAGAGGCACAAGTTATACGATGAAGTGCAGGTGTTTGTGCTGCTGGGATGAAGACCTTATACTGTATTTAATGTTCCTTAATTAATTGAACCCTGAGGTATACAGTGGGCTTATGTTTCCAGAAATTGCTTTTAGGGTAACACAGCACCTTCCATTTGTAGCAATCCAAATCCAACATTAAAGTTTTATGTTTGTTGAACAAGGTCCAGAAATCCATACACAAGAACACTTCACCTTCCATTGGAATGTAGCCACTTCTGGAGCAAAACATGGCAGTTGTTTCACAAGGATAGGCCAACTATAGGAATGAAAAAGGGTGTTAAATTCCAATGAAAGCATCGGGTTTCTGATGTGAAATGTCAGTAAAGGACCAAGGTAATGACCTAAGCAGAATTTTCCCAAAGCTTTGACTTTGCTGAAATAACATAAGGACTTTATGTACTAGTGATGTCATGTAGTCCATCTAAGAAGTCATGCTTCCAATAGCAGAGCATCATAATGCTACACTGGAGAACTTAATCCAAGTGCCCACATTTCTGAAGGCAGATAGGCAAAATCAGTCTGGCACTTTTGGATGCCTTCTTAATCAACAGAAAGAAAGAGGTACTTCTAAAGGAAAGGTAATTAATTTTTTCAGAGGGGTGATTCATTTGGATAGGTAAATCTGTTTGTGGTGTTGTCTCTTTCTCTTTGCTGACTTCAAGACCCCAGCTGGTTTGGTCTGAGATGGCATTCAGATACGAAAATGAGATAAATCCTACCTTCAGCTAATAAAGTCTTAGGAGGAGCATGCCTCAAGGTCTGTTAATGCCATCAGCTCTGAGGTGGGCTACTGGAGTGAAGAATGAAATGCTCTTGAAACTGAGGGTTGGAGAAGAGGTTTGTCTTTGAAAAGCTACAGAAAAAGAGCAAATCTGCATCCTTAAAAAGGAAGAAGCAATTTCTACAGTGTCTGAAATCTTTTACAGACTTAAGACAATGATGATAAATGAAGATGGCCTTGACTGACCCATTACCTCTGAGAGAAAAAAAGCAGCATAGATTCCCAAAATGTGACAGGATCTTAAAGTCATAGTGTTGCTTTGGTTGGAGGAGACCTTTAGGAACATCAAGTCCAACCGTTAATCCAGCACTGCTCAGTCACCATTAAGCTATGTCCCTAGTCATCACATCTACATGTCTTTTGAAAACATTCAGGGATGGTGACTCTACCACTTTCCTGGGCAATTTCACTCTTTCTGTGAATAAATGTATTTTAATAGACTAAACCTCTCCTGGTGCAACTTGAGGCCATTTCCTCTTGTCTTACTGTGCATTTGGGAGAACAGATCAACACCCACCTTGCTACAACCTCCTTTGTACAACAGTCAGCAGAGGAGGAGAGCAGTGAGGCAGGGAAATATTTGGGACAGGATGGTAGGTGGTTAACAGTTGGCTAAGAAAATAGCTGGAAAACCACAGAGGCTAAACTGCTAGGGCTTCGCCCTATACAGGAGAAGGTTGGGGTTTGCAGAAGCAAGGAAATGGTAGATAAGGAGTGGCAGATGAGTTAGTGGCAGGGAGGAGGCATGTGGCAATGTGGTGAGCTGCTCTGTGATCCCTCCGTAGGCAGTGCAAATCAGGTGTGGCAGTTTTAGGCTATGCCTTTAAAATTTTTCACAGATCTTGAACAGAAAGTGGTAGAATGTAAATAAATCACTGTTGGGTGTAAAAAGGAAAATAATGATAGTTCTAAACAATCCCATTGGACACATAAGAATTAGTTTGGTATATAATTTCACTCTCTTCTCGCTTCTTCGCTCTGGGAGATACTAACTGGCTTCTGCTTGACCTTGGCTGCATTGTTTTGGCTAAATCTAACAAAACATCTCTCTGCTCCTTTCTCTGGTCCCTTTTGTGTACAAGGGGGTAAGAACAGGGGCAGGGAGGGAGAATCTGTTATCTTCCCCTAGTCTTTGGCCAGGGAGGGTTCTTGTGCTGTTTATTAATTGTAAATACCTGTAAATATTGTAAATATTGTATATTTGTACATATTCATTGCATTCCATTGTAGATTGTAGTTTTGCTTGTTAATACAAGCTTTTATTTGCTTCCAACTGAGCTGATGTGGCAAATTTAATGTTGGGGGGGAATTTTCTAACCCACCACACCAGGGATTACAGGGACTAGTAGCAACAAGGACAGGTTTCTTGAAGCTGGGAACATTTGTTAGAAGAAGTCTTGCCCCCATGGAGTGTGTCTGCAGATGTTAATGGCAGCACTGGTGGGGAAAAGCTCAGAACACCATGTTATTGGGGTTTTGCTAAGATATACTAGAAGACCTCTTAATTGAATTATAAATGTGCTTTCCTGTGCAGAACAACCCAGCCACCCCTGCTCAGTGATATTTATTGCAAAGTCAGTAAGTCATTAGGTGGCGGAGTTCAGATTTCCAAGTGAGTGTTTGGTATAGACAAGTCAATATGTTTTTGTTTTTTTTTTCTTAATTTAACTTCTTGATTGACTTATTATGTACATTGGCACTTTTAAGAGCTTCAAATAAAACACAGTGAGAGTTCAGAACAAATGTAAATGGCCTAAAAGAAAAGGAAAAAAAATCCTATAATCTTTTTTAATGGCTATAAAACGTGGGAAGGATATATCATAAGCTCCCCGCATGGGGTCCTTGTCTGCGTTCAATCCAGTATTGTAATTTAGACATGACTTTTTATTTAATTTCTGACTGAGAAAGGGAAATTAGAAAACAACATTATCTCAGCTGCTCCGTTATAATGAACAATATTTCACAGTGCCAGTATAAGTTACCTTAAGAACTTATTTTATGAGACAAACGTTGGCTGAATTCCATGAACAATTGGGTTTTCTCGTGTCTTTTGTCTGCTGAGGAACCCAAACTTAAGTAAGATTTTTAGTTATAAATAAGCCTGTCATTGGTGTTGTGTGCGTTACATGTGTGTAATGTGGATGACAGAAGTGACGGCAGTGGACTCCAGGTTAGCATCAAGGTATTGTTTCCTGCTGAAGGGCAATCAGAGGCTTCTTTTCTTCATGTTAGACACTAGATTTCTTCAAGCACATGTAGCTGTGTGAGTATCCAGCAGTGATAGATAGTATAGGTATGATAGAGCCCAATGGAAACATCTTGCTAGCTTGGGCTAAACACCCACAGTGTTGACATGATGGACAGAGATCTACTGACAGCAGGGCAAAGTGGAGATATGAGTGGTTGTCTGGCCTCAGGTTGTGGCCAGTGTGAATCCACTCTTTAACAAACTCCTTCAGATATTTCCAAGGACACCAGATCCACGCTAGGAAGCTGCCTCAGATGAGCCATCAGATCTGCTTGTTTGTTTCCAGACAATAAAAACCAACCTTCTCTGTTTGCTGCTGTTTAAACATAGACCATAGATATAAAATATTGACTTAAATAGTTTTTCCTTTGTGGAAGTCCTAGAACAGGATTATACATCTGAATGTTTATTTAGCTGTAAATAACACATTCTGATAATCTCTGTATCTGTTTTATCATTTTTTATTTTTTTTTTAAGTCATAGAGATTTATCCAATCTGTAACTAACCCTTTTGCATGGCAAATGGAGGATTGTCTCTTTCCCTCTAGCCACTAAATACATAATGTTCTGATAAATATTTAAGCAGTAATGAGGGACGTAATGCACTGTAATCCATTTGTGCCATGTTCTGGGGAGTTTTACAGTGCTAAAATGGATGCTGTAAGTGTGAAAATCCCAGACTGATCGTAAGGCCTGTTGACCACTGCAGAATTTAGCTTTGAACTATGCCACAATGTGGGAAATCCATTTGAAGGCGGAGATACGCTTTATTTGCTCATCAAGAAAAGCTTCCTTAAAAACCATTCAAACAAAAAAACTCAACAATAATAATGAAAGCATCTATCTCTGTGAATGGTGCAGCCAAATATTCCCGATTTAAAACTCTATCAAAGGCCGAGTGTGGGAAGGCAGATCTGAAGCAACGATGTACTAAAAAATGATGTAGGATGCATGACCACAACTCTTCCCACTAACATCTAAAACCAGGCTAAACTGGGGTCTATGAAGACCTTCTCACTCTGGGTGGATCTACTACCTTTTTGTGTGTTTTCCCCTCCAGTCAGACCTTATTGTCTGATTACAATTATCTCTATGATAGGTATCTGCAGCACAACAGTCCTCTGTAGGTGCAAATAGGCAAGGTATCACTTCCTACATTGTTTTTTTTACAGCAGGGTCTTAATTCCCACTAAGGGCAGGGAAAGGTGAGGTTTGGTACCCAGATCTTTGTGCAATGAGGAGCAGCTGCAGCTAATGTGTGTGCTCACTTCCATGCAGAACACCAGCAGTACGCTCTCCATTCATCTGCGTACAGCGAGCAACAGTAAGTGGCTCTGGAGAGGCATCCCACTGGGGTATATGACTGAGCAGGATGGTGACTTACTGCCTTAGTAGAAATTGATGGGAGTTGGTAGAAACCAGAAATGTTTCTGTGAGGTTATGGAAAATGAAGTTTTCCAGAGTATCTCTGAATTTGCACCTGGACCAATAAACTTTTTTTTTTTTTAATTGTTATTCATTTTACACCTCAATAAAGCTTAATTATAAGTAAGCAGTAAGAAAAGCAGGAGACATGTTCCAATAATATTGCACTTCTCTGAATCATTCCTGTGGGGATCTGGCAGTTTTGTTACCACAAAGGAGAGTAAAACAAATTAAGAAAACTATTCAAAATTCATTTAAAAACATCATCCAAGGAGCATCATAATAAAAGCACAATGAAGGAGACAAGCTCACTTGGCTAATTTCCTTCATGTGCTGTGCATGTTTATAGTGTGTCTCTTAGTATGTTTTAATTAGTATCACAATCATCAACTGGTAACTAACAGCACATATGGTTCAAGTTGGGAGATGCGGGGCATCTATTTGGAGCGGAGAAGAGTCTGATCAGATGATCTTGACTTTGTGAATATGCAGGTCAGCAGAGCCTCCAGGCAAAGCAGGGTTGTAAAGCCCCAAGTCTTGGGCAGAAAGAATGTACTTGAGCAAGGGACCAACTTCCAGGATTGTTACCTTTGGTCTCAGCTTCTGCCCTTCTGCTCAAGGCAAGACTCTGATGGGGCATACACCTCTGTTGATCACATTGAACATAACTACCAGTCTAAAGTCCACTTTTTTTTTTTTTTGTTTCATGCAGAATGTGCATTGTTGCATGCCTTGACAATGTGGTCTCCTCATAGCTGCATCCTATGAGGATAGATTACGCTTAGAGTGGTAAAACACTGGCATAGGTTGCCCAGAGAGGTGGTAGATGCCCCAGGAAACATTCCAGGTGGGGTTGGATAGTGCTCTGAGCAACTTGATCTAGTCAAAGATGGCTCACTGAAGGGAGATTGAACTAGATAGCCTGTAAAGGTACCTTCCAATCAAGCCATTCCATGATTCTGTATTTTCACCACTAGAAACAGGCTGCACGGTTTGCCTTTCATTTGACCTTCTTTCTGCAGCTGTTTGCTTGGATTGGCATTTTTTGCCCTTCCCCCCCCCCCCCCCCCCCCCCCTTTTTTTTGTACTGTAGTGCTCCTGCCTCCATCTGAACTCTCTTGGTTGTGTGGGATCCACTTCAGGTACCTGAGGCTGAGGACACGGTGAGCAACGCAGCTTGAGCTTGCCAGAACAATTGAGATGAACGTTACTTAACAGTTTCCAGAGCAGGGCTGACCTGACTCTTTCCAAGACTGTGACCTGAGGTAGATTATTTCAACAAGTCTGGCAAACTCTGAGCTAGCAGATGCTTCCAAAAGGGATGGAGGGAAATGATGCCAAGATGGACAGATTGTGCTTAATGATCTTGGAAGTTTTTAGGATGCCTCTAAGTCTGCTTTCAGGCACTATCTTTACCTGGAAAATCATCACTTTACCAGGCCACCTGCACAAAAGAGTGCTCGAGTGTTTTTTTTCTTGTTATCCCCATTTTATAAGATTTTTACTTTTGAGATGCTTCAGGTGCTGTCGCTGGTGTAGTAGACATGGCTACATGATGTCTCGCATCTATGCTGTTGATCTTGTCGTTCCTGCCATGAAATGGTGATCTTTGCAGCTGAACAAAGAGGAGCTGATCAGTCTCATCAGGTTAGTAAAGAAGAAGATTTAGGCTTGTTTTCATCTTAACATACTTTTATCTGAATGTTTGGTCTGACTACATTCTGTTATTATTGGATCATGTCTAGTTCACTTTTTTTTCCCTTAAAATACCCCCCAACATTTCACTTTCCCTTAAGAATGTGTTATGAACTGCTGCACTTTAGCAGTGTGATAGTTCATGACAAAATTGAGAGGAGCATGAATTATATCAGAGCTACATTACTAATGTGTAATCTGCAGCATTGGTTAATTTGTTTTGATATTAAAGTTTTAATAGGAAATAGATTGCATTTTAAAAATAAAAGCTGGTTTTCTGTATTATAGAAAAATATTATGAGTAATAAGCAAAAGAGGGGCTAATACAGCTAGGCATTTCTATTAACAAAATGAATATGTTTCATATGCTCTTTGTGTACTAACTCAAGTCATCTGATGCCAGTTTGAAATGATTTAACATAAACTACAGCCTTGTTCCTTTGCTCTGTATTTTGCAGCATTGCTAGCATTAACTGGGGGACAGGATTGAAGTTTTGCAGTATCAGCTCCTTGCACACCTGTCATAACTCAATTATTAGCAGCATTAATACCTTGTACCCAATGCACCATCAGAGTCTGGTCGGTATTTATAGGTGTTTTCCATCTGGACTCACAATAATTCTATCTAAGAACTCAACTGTGCCAGTGATGAGCACTCTACCTCTTAAATGAGACTAGGTGGCTTGTGATAGCGGTGATGTGCTAAAGGATGTGCTATTAGGATTATAGCAGAAAAATGTAATCTCAAAAAAGGCACAATAAGTATGCTGCAATGGAATGATGTAAAAATGCAGGAGCAACCACAATAGGTCAGATGAACAGTCCATCTAGTCTGTTTTCTGCATAGGGCATACAGAAGAGAGGGTAAGAATGGAATAAATCATTCTTTTGGCTGGTGCTTTCTGGCCTCTAAACATTGCTCATACTGGATGGTTTTTCATATTTAGCAGCTTTCAGTGGATTTCTCTGCCATGCTGGAGCTGAGACTTCAGAGGTCAAACTGTTGCTGTGGTCTTTTGGCACCTTTAATGAGCTGTTTTGCCTTATGTCCTTATGCTGTGTGACTTTCTTCATACAGTAGTTAAAGACCTCACAGCACTTTTATTAAAGCACATGAGCTTAAACTAATGAAAGAGTAAAAGCCAACCCATAGTGAACAGCTGAAGGTGCAAGATCTATTCAGTTTATCCGAAAGATACAGAGAATTGATGAGAGGGTGTAGTTCCTTCCTGAATATCTCAGTGTGTACCAAAGGACTCCTCAGTCTTTTGGGGAAAGATGTAAGATGAACTGAGGACTGGTGTCTGAAGCTGTTAAGATTTTATATTGGAAAAAATGCACACATTTTTCTCAGTGAGGATAATTAACAGTGGATAATAATCATTAAGGGAAGAAGTAGACTTGATGGTTAAAAAAAACCCACAAACAACACCCCCCCCATCTTCCTTCTTAGAAGAGATATTTTATTCAAGCACAAGATATTGAACTAGACCTGTGTGGATGACTGATATATGGTAAGGCAAGATATTTATGGTACTAGATATCTAAAAGCCCCTTCAGATTTCAGAGATATCAGCACTGCGCAGGAGCATTGTGTCCAGGATCTTTGCCTGGGTAATTATATTTCACCTGCTTCAGTGTTTCCTCCAGTTTCATTCACATTTCAGCTGCCACCCTGACCTTGGCTGCAGATGGATCCCATTCTAGGATGGCTCTTATTATCGATCAGGGCTTTACTTATTCTCGTTGGAACAAGGAGTTTCTCTCCAGGGGTAGCACTGGGTATTGTTTGCACGATTTGTCATCTTTGGAAGAAAAGGCAAGATGACAGTTTTGGAAGTAAAAAAGTGAGAGGAGTATTAATGAAGTGGTCAAAGAACACAGGTCTGGTGAAAGTACTGTGTCTTTATCATTTGTTCTTGTTGTTCTTGGTATCGTTATTAGTAACTATTGCAGCAACAGAGTAAGACTTTCCATATCATTAGCAATAGGAAAAATAATCTCATGGTATTACAGGGAGAGGGAGAAAACTGTAAGTTAGAGGGACACAAACCCCTTGATGAACAAATTCGGAAGTTTGCCAAGAGGTATTTCTTTTCAACTTCAGCTCTTTCTTCCTGCTCTGCTTCTTGGCTGAAGCACTCTTAGCTGACATGGATCCCATCCCATCATTCTGCTCATCTCTTGAGGATCTACCTAACATTAAACTTAAAATTGTCAAAGTGAGGAATAAAGAGATTCACTGCTGGCAGAGGATCTGATTTAGCTTGACATGCGCCATCTCACCTGGAAGAACTGAGGATAATGAATTCCTTATTCAGGTGCCACTGATAAGACCTTCTTGCCTTTACCTGCTTAACTCCTGCCCTCACCCTTTGTCCTTAATGAAAACCACCAAATCTCTGTCTGGCTTTAACATGGATGTTGGTTTTGATTTTTACCACCTGTGGAGTACTCTTGTTTGAATCTTACTTCCTGCTCTATGACGTCTTTCTGCTGTTTTCTGTCCCTGCACAGATCTTCCAGTTCTCATTGCTCTGAATCTCTGAGATCCTGATACCCTAAGGTAAGAAAATGGTTTGCACCTCACCTCATCTTGCGTGGAGGAGCTCAAAGAGGAAGACTAGCATTGGTGGATGGACAGCTGGAGGGATAGATATTTTATTAAGCAGCTTAATACCTGAATTGATAGTTTGATTTTCTATACCTAACAGAGATGATTTAAATTTTGTGAAGTGAGGGGCTAATCCTGTCAAATCAAAAGCAATAAATATGAGCATATAAATTTAACAGGGAAGAAAGAATTATATCTTTGTTTATTCTGGTGGTACAGAAACAAGTGCATCCCATGCAGTAATTCTGCATAAAACATAGAGGAAAAGAAGCCTATAAGACCTCTCCAGAGGAGTCAGTAAGAATGGAGGGGAGTCCTTGGTAGCAATCCTTGTGATTGCTCTGTCTCTAACATGATATTGTTTGAGACAATACTGAACTAATGATTCGGGGTTGGAATAAGTTTTCCACAGGTGTCTAGTGCCATCTGAGATGTCTTACTGTGCCAGTCATCCACATTGGACTTGCAGGTATGGCACAGAAACAAGAGTCAAAGTGTAAGCAGGACTCAGGTCTGCCCAAACAAGAGTAGTTGCGTCTGGACAGAAAAATGAAAGGTCCCTCTGTGATTTTTTGCAGTCTTGAAAATAGGCAATTGAAGTAGCATCTGAATGAGACATGAACACTCCTGAAAGGCATGTCTCAGAAGAACCTGTGTGCTTACCAGGCAGCAGGCTTAAAAGAAACAAAAGAGTTATTTCAAATATTTTAATACAAGTTTTTGAAAGCCAAAAGCTATAAATGGGTTAAGAAAGTAATCAGAAGAATGCATTGGAAAAGGGTTCCTCTGAGGCTATTAAAACAGCACCTCCATTTCATCATGTATCTAACCCCTATATGGAACAACCACAAAGGTACATCCCAGAAAGCATCTTCTGAATTCCTCTGTTCTGATCTTATTTCCCTGGGCATCTAAAAGATGTTACCTGCTGTCAGGCCCTTCACTGGCCAGTGTGAGAATGCAGAAATCTACCGTGGTGGGACAAGAAGGTCTGTCTGCTCATGTCTTGGAGAAGGTGCAAGTGTGCTTTGCTTTTGGACTGTGGGCAGGAAAGTGGCCAGGGATGGCCATAGTCCTTGAGGCAGAGTTAAGATTTTTCCATGCAAGCATTATGAAGATGAAAGATAACAATTAGCTTTAGAAGCGCATCTTGGTATTGTGCTCAGGAACTGGGGTTGTGTTCTGCAGAAACAATGCTGTTAACCAGCCACTGCCAGGTAGTTGGATGAATTTATTTAAGCTCAGGTGGAAAAAAAACCCACTGACATTCAGAGGACCAGGCAGCTTCCTTGCAATCTTCATGCTCTCCTGTACACAGGGCTCTTGTCCTCTTGGAAAATTCACCTCACACCAGGGAGCAAAGGGTAACCTACTGCCCATTTCTCAGCATGATTGAGAGAGGCCCCAAGGTGCTAATGATTTATGGTGGTTTCTCACATCTCACCACAAGCCTTGGGCAAGTGGAGAACAGCCCATGCCTGGCACATTGCTCCCAGCCTGTTGTTAGCCCTTTAGGCTGTCCTGATGGACTCCTTATGGTGATAGGACTTTAACATAAATTAAGACTAACCAGGAGCATCCCATACCCCTCCTTTAGTAGGCAGGGCATTTAATGGAATTCATCAGTTATTACTTTTTTTTTTTTTTTGTTATTAGCTTCCTTCCTTTTTACCACCTGTGAATTAATAATCATCTTTCTTTTTTCTGTTCTGGCTACCAGATTTTTAAGTTCTGCTTTATATATCTGAAAACCATGTTGTGTTTTCTCTTTTATATACACCATTCTTGCAGTAAAGATTGTGGCACCAGAGCTTACAGTACCTTTATCTCCAGCTATATCAACCCTGCAGTTGTAAAATCTCCATTACCTTTACTGAACTGGTGAGATCAGCTGTCTGGAAGAAAACGCCACCATGGTAACAAGAGGATATTTTATAGCAGCACCTCCCTGCCAAAAGCTGTGCTTTAAAACCTCTTTTCTTTCTGTTTTCTCAGTTTTGCTGAACCACCTGCTTGTCCAAAGGAAAATGAAAAGTGGCTTTTGCTTTCAGGTAGCTTTAGGCTGGAGAGAGAAGGAGGTGGATGATGAACATCTGGGCTCAGCTCCCTCTGCTGCATTTCATGTCAGTGCCACTTTCTCAGGCCCAAAGCCTAAAATAGGGCTGGAAACACTGTTTGTCTCACATTAAAGTTTGTCTTGCTTAATTTGATGCCTTGTTTTCACTGGCAGCTACTAGACATTACTGGCTTGGACAGTTTATTATAGGGCATCTCATAGAATTATTTAGGCTGGAAAAGACCTTTAGGCTCATCGGGTCCAACCATTAACCCAGCACTGCCAAGTCCATCACTAAACCATGTTCCTGCATCCCTGTGTCTTTTAAATAGGGGATGGTGACCCCATCACTTCCCTGGGAAGCTTATTCCAATGCCTGAGTATTCTTTTGATGATCTTTCCTCCTTAATACCTAATATAAACTTCCCCTTTTAGCCTTTCCCAGGCAGACAATGGGAGATACTGCACTAATATTTTTTATATAAACATGGCAAAAATAATATGGCAAAATTATTCAGAGAAGACTAAGTCAAAAGTAAAAATAAATTAGAATAGTCACTGAACTGGTGAATTGCAGATGCATTTGGCTGTGAGAAATGGAGAGGGGAGGAAAATATGATAAGTCCAATGATACCTGGGTTATCCTCAGAAAATGACCTAGCAGCAGAACTGATGGCAGCAATAGTTTGAAAGAATCTACAGGTAGTCTACATATGGCATTTCAGCTTGTTTGTCATGTTTATAAAGGTGCCTAGTTGAGTTTATAATTGTCTGTACATGCATTTTAATCACACCAAGACAATATGTGCAAGCCTGAGTGAATATTCCTGAAGGAGACAGGCTCAAATACTTTGCTGTCACTCTGGGTTTTATAAATGTATCCATCATTCTGCAATCTGGGCTGAACTTATTTTCCTCTGATGAACCATGTTAAGCCAACTTAAGGGCCCTACATCAACTCCCTGGTGATGCTTAACCAAGTCATTCTGTTTTACTCATGTAGACAGATTGCAAAGATTAATTTGGATCTACAGACTGAGTTTAGACAAAAACCCAGCTCTCAACTTCAGAGGGCTTCACTTTTCATGAGTTAAATGAGAGCCCCAGGCCTGATCAGACTAGCACCATGATGAAGTGTGGGTTAGAAGCTGAATGCGTGAATTATTAAGTGTGAGCTCATCTCTGCCGTGGGTAATTCAGCAGGGCCATGCACAGCTTGATGGATTCAATTGCAAATCTGGGCTGTGTTCATGTACATTTGCTTGTGTCAGCTTCAAGCTGAGCTGCAAGTTGAGTGAAAGGAAAATAATTGAGACTCCAGTTGGCTGCTCCAGCTAAACCAAAGAATTTCTCTGGCTGAAGGTGAAAACTTTGTGATACCAACAGGCTTCGTGGAGAACCACTAGGAAATTAAATAGGTGCAGATGGGCTGAACTGTAGTGAAAAACTGTAGTGAAAAACTGTAGTGAAAAGTCTGTTCTGATACTCTGCACCAAATATTGGAACGTATCTTGTGTACGGCATCTTTCAAAGAGGCCGCACAACACCCAGGAGGGAAAAGCTGTTGCATATTGCCTCAGGTGGGACAACCAGAGTGTAAAAAAAGGTGCTGTAGAAAGAAAACAAATCCCAACTTTCTTCAAAGCAGGCTACAAATTGAGGTCCCAAGCCTCAGCCTGTCCCAGGGCTCAATGTACACTGTGTGACTACCAGCATTTTGCTTTACACTGTAACATATCCCTTGTTGGATTATTTCATGTTTAGGTCCTTCTGAGGCAAAATCTATGGCAATACTTTTAAAAAGCTATGTCTTTTGTCTCCCAAACCATACTGTTTTTGCAAGAGTAAACATTTTACAGGACGCAGCTGCCTGAAGAGGTGAGAAAGACCATACAACGTTATGTTCATGTAGATGCTCTCAGTACAATTTTAGCTCAGGGCTTTAATTTCATTCAGTACCTGCCTCACAGGTCCTCCTTCTCTCTGGAATCCCTTAGTAGAAATCATCATCTTTTTACATCTCACATGAGATAACACAGTAGTCGATCACTCCTCTTTATTCCTGCTGCAGGAATCACTCTATGAAATTCCCTGGCCTGTGTTATAATGGAGGTCAGAGTAGAGCAAAATATCCCCTCCTGGCCTTAAAATCTATGAATAATATTTTCCCTTTGAGACTTGAGCCAAGATACAGTGGGAAAAAGTCTCTGTCACACCTGGGTTATGGACTCAAGCTGGCTATAGGTTGGATAAAGCCATCATACATGGATGGACGGATCTGGTGCATCTCCCTCCATCTGGCTGCACCTCCATCCCAGCCCTGTGGGGCATTAGCATCATGGAATCACAGCAGTAAAGCTACTGTGAGCAGGGATGTCATCTCACATGTCTGCTCTTGCTTGCTGATTTAGTATTCAGAATTTAGAATTTATTGAGGATTCTTCCTTTGTCACATCATCTATCAGAGGCAGACACCACCGAGATGGAAGGGGGAAAAAAAAAATTAAAAACCTGTTTATTGCTCAACTTGCTCTAGGCATGTTTTAGTTTATTGTTCAGCTTGGTTCATTTCAGTGTTTCAATTTGAACGGTTCACTTAGTTGCAGTGGCTAAAAAAAAATAAATTAAGAAAACCATAAGAAAACCTATTTAAAAAAAAAAAAGGCAGCAGCAAAAGTTGAGATTTGTGGGGCCCCACAGCACCTCACAATGTCAGAGGTGTCAGTGGATAATTTAAGGGCACAATCCTGCATAACCAGTAAAGACATGCTCCCAATTGCCTATGCTATGCATGTTCCCCCGTCGAGCTGCTACTGGCACCCCTGGGAGGAGCTCCCTGTGCCGGTGAGAGCACGCACCAGAGACCCGCATTGCAGATACTCTGCCCAGCCCCACCGTGCCTTGCTCCTGCGCCGGGGCTGCCACCAATTTAGCTGTCGTTAAAGGGCCCTTTGCTGCCGAGTGCGAGGACCCAACCATTGCTGATTGCTTTTCCCAAGCTCACAGACAGTGTCTGTGAAATTGCTCTTGGTTTGTACTGGCACAAAGGTGCTCAGTGCACAGAGGGAGGAAAAAGTGGCTGCATCTTCTAGGGTCACCCAATGGCATCCCTGATTCCTGAAGATGGCATTGTCATGTGTTGCCTTCCTCTAAACTAAAAGCTCTGATTTCAGCAGTCCTAATTATGGCTCTGCTGATCCTCCAGACCTTGCTTCAGATTTATCTGCCTCCAGCGAGGTAGGAGCTTTCCAAAGAAAACAGGATCCAGCTTCTCCACACAGCTGCTTTTAGCATTTGAGGAAACCTTCTTCTCCAGCAGCAAGTGTACTAATCTCTATGGGAGATAAGTCAATTACAGCAAATTGAGCTATTTCATTTCTGGCTGCAAATGGCTTTCAGTTACACAAGTAGACACATTAATCTAATAACTAATGATCATATATTTTACTAATCATACAACGCTGCGTGAGGTATTATATCTAATTATATTTAAGATTAAGACATCTTTATATGTGTACTTTTGCTGGTTGCCAGGCTGGTGCAGATGGATGGAAACAGGAAAAGAAAGCAGGAATATTTCCAGGCCCGCCCCCCCTCCCCCTGTAAGGAACAGAAGTTGTCTTTGAAAGATGAGAAGATATAGCTCAGAATGGATTGGCTGGGGTTGCCTCCAGCATAGAATAGGAAAGAAAACCTGCAATAAAATATTCTGTGATACTGGCTTTCTTTCTTTCTTTCTTTCTTTCTTTCTTTCTTTCTTTCTTTCTTTCTTTCTTTCTTTCTTTCTTTCTTTCTTTCTTTCTTTCTTTCTTTCTTTCTTTCTTTCTTTCTTTCTTTCTTTCTTTCTTTCTTTCTTTCTTTCTTTCTTTCTTTCTTTCTTTCTTTCTTTCTTTCTTTCTTTCTTTCTTTCTTTCTTTCTTTCTTTCTTTCTTTCTTCTTTTTTTTTTTTTTTCCTTTCAATGCAAAGGTTGAATACAGAGATTTGCTGTTAATTGCTTTGGTGGAAAAAAAAAAAAGTAAATTAAAAGCTCCTGCTGTTCTCATCCTCCTAATCTGGCCTTTGAGCCTACATACTTGGGAGCTATGCTACTGATGAGATGCAACCAAGAGAGGTTTCCCACAGGGTGGACTTGCAGAAAACTGCATTGCTGCCAGATTCTGGGCTTTTCCAAGTGCTCATTCGGAGACACTCTCATACCAGGTCACATAATCATAGAATAGTTTGGGATGAAAGGGACCTTAAAGACCATGTAGTTTCAACTGCCCTGAAGTAAGCAGAGACATCATCCAGTAGGCCAGGTTGCTCAAAGCCCTATCCAACCTGACCTTGAGCATTTCTGGGAAGTGGGTATCCAAAGATCATCTAGAAGAAGCTTTGATGTCCAATCCAGAAGACCTGCAGAACACTGGTTCTTTACAAGGGTCCAAGAACCTTGATCCATGTGGGAACATCTGGATTGTCACCTTGCACATGTGTGAGTCCATGACTTACTTAAATGAGACTGCAAAGAAATCACTAGGCTCATATGCTTGTGGGGTTGAAGCCTCTGAGAAGGGGCTCGTAAAAACTCAGAAATCCCCACATTTGAAGCTTTGATGTTCTCCTGTGAATGACAACCTCTTCTGTTGCCCACAGCCTCCAGCTAGGCACTCCACAGTTCCTCATTAGAATGGGAGTGGACCATATCCTATGGCCAGGTGCCAGATGGTGCCTTCAGGATAGGGTAAAGAAGTGCAGGCCAAGTTTCTCATGCGTGATGTTGATGACCCCAGAGGATTTCTTCCACTTTTCCTGCAGGAGGGTGCAGCTGTTTGCTCTGTGTTCAGAACAGTGAAGACTTCTGAGCTGCCCTGTGCTTAGACCAGAATATTTCATTTTCCAGGGTCAAGGAAGCCCCCAAGAAGCCAAGAGATACATATCAACATAAATACCCTGAAACAGGGTCTTTAATGCAGTCTCCCAACATTTATCCTGAAGGATATTATTATGTGCTAAGATCACTCTCTGAGCTTGCCTGGGCTGTTGGTCAATATGATAATGTGTCCTAAATGCAGTTATGCAATTGCTGGTTATTCTCTTTGGTAAATATTTTTATTCATGTGGGTATTTTTTGCATCAGTGTAACAGCAATCCATCATATGTGTACGTCTTGTGGCAGCTGCTGTTAAAATCAATATGTGGTAGGATGCCAGAAAACTGAGCTCATTTTTCTCATCTTCGACATCGTAACTAAAGATCATAATAAGAGATAATGATAATGATGCAAGGCAATGATTAGAGATACTCTGTTAAAGGAAAGAAAGGAATCAAGCAAGCAAGAAAATAAAGGGTAGTAAAATAACATAAAATGACCTTAGTCTTTCTCAGGGGAAAAAGTGGATTTAATTGCTAGAGAACCATGTACAGAAATCACAGTTAATGTACCCTTCCTTCAGCCTTGCCCTGTCATTCTCACAAAGACTCCTTACACCACCATCACAGTCATACAACGACCATTGCTAAATCCAGGGACTAGGCCTTCAAGCCCATATATGGCCAAAATGCCTCTACATATGTGATTGGTCCAACAGAACACCTATTTTTTGGGAAGGGAAATCTCATCCCTGATTAGCAGTGATTGAAGTGAAAAGTTCTCAGCTACAAGGTGTTATGAGGGTATGGTACAGCCTGGGTATTGTGGGACTGTCTCCAGGGTGAATCTTAGTACCGTAATCAGCTGTGACTTACTCTGCGGTTTGTTTACTTAAGAAAGCAATACTTGGAAGGAAGTATTTCTCATTTCCAGTGATGAGTAGATGTGTGCATACATGTATGTTTCATATGGCTTGAAAAGGCCATTAATGATCATGTAGCCCAACCCTGCTGCAGTGAGCCAGAACACCTTCAGCTACCTCAGTCTGCTCAGTGCCCCATCCACCCTGATTTAGTTGTGACATCTACCACCCCTCTAGGCAACCTGTTCCTGTGTTTCACCATCCTCACTGCAAAAAATTCCTTCCTTCTATATAGTAGGAATCTCCCCTCTCTTAGTTTGAAACCATTACCCCTTGTCCTCTTTAAGTTTAAAACCATGGTTTGCATGTGTGTGTCGTATGTTGGCGCTTGTGTTCATGAACATAGTGATACTGTGTGTGCATATAAGTGTGCATGCATGCGTCTGTGTATCCACAAGTACACACACTATATGCAAAGCCAGAAACCTCCCAGGACTGAAATATCACATAAGTGATGAATGGATAGAAAAGGATTTGGGAGAAATGAGAATGTTTATCAAAATGTAAGTGGGTTTCAATCTTCACTTGACAAAGCTACCAGGCTGCATGGGGGTTGAACAACCTGTAATATAGTGAACATAACACAGTGTAGTACAGCAAAGGTCTGTGATTCCCCCAGGCTACCCCCATGGCAGGCTAGGTGTTATATTCATGCATGATTTAAATAAGGTATTAGGAAGCAGTTCTTTCCTGTGAGCAACTACAGGTTGCACTACAGGTTGCCCAGAGAAGTTGTGGGTTCCCCATCCCTGGAAATATTCAAATATTCAAGGCCAGGTTGGAGATGTCCTGGCTCACTGCAGGGAGATTGGACTAGGTGACATTTAAAGACCCCTTCCAATCCAAGCCATTCTAGGATTGTATGGTTCATGGATCTCAAATGGAAGAAGAAAATTCACAGTGTGTGGAAAAATGGACAGGCCATTTGGGAGTAATATAGGAACAGTGCCAATGTATGAAGGGATGCCACAAGGAAATCTAAGGCTCTCTTGGAAGTACGTCTGGCAAAGGATGTAAAAAATATCAAAAAGTGCTTCTTCAAGGACATCTGTAAGAAAAGCACCAGGGAAAATGTAGGCCAGCTGCTGAATGAAGTGGGTGACAGAGGATGCAGAGAAAGCAAAGCTACTGAATGCCTTCTTTGCTTCAGTGGTTCTGAGACTGGTGCTCAAGAATCTCAGTCTCTGGAAGCAAGAGAAAGGTCTGGAGGAAGGAAAACTTTCCCTTGGTTGAGGAGGATCAAGTTAGAGATCAGCGGAATAAACTGGATAACCACAAGTCCATGGGATGCTGATGGGATGCAGCTACAAGTGCTGAGGTGACTGGAAGACATCATTGTTGGGCCACTCTCCATCATTTTTGAAAGGTCGTGCATGGCCCTGCAAAAAGGGTCATGGAGTACAAGTGAAATGCCTGAGAACTGGAGAAATGTCATTGCTGCTGCGGTCTTCTAAAGGGCAAGAAGGAAGACCCAGGAAACTACAGTCCAGGAACAGCTCATTCTGGACATCATCTAAAAGCATGTGTAGGAAATAAATGTTATCAGAAGTAGCCAACATGGATTCACCAAGGGAAAGTCACGTCTGACTAAACTGATAGCCTTCTACAAGGTTTTGACTGGATGGATAGATGAGAGGAGGGCAGTGCACATTGGCTATCTTGACACTATCTCCCACAACATCCTCATAGGCAAGCTTAGGAAGTGTGGCTTAGATGAATGGACAGCAGAGTGGATTGGAAACTGGCTGATGATAGAGTCAGAGGGTTGTGGTCAGTGGCACACGGTCTAGCTGGAGGTCTGTAACAAGAGGCATTCCATAGGTGGCATTTTTGTTCAATATATCCACCAATGACCCTCAACAAGTTTGCAGATGACACAAAACTGGGAGGGGTACCTGACACACCTGACCTGGATGAGGAGATTGAGAGTACCCTTAGCAAGTTTGGTGATGATATAAAACTGGGGGGAGGGAGGGGAGGTGGCTGACACCTGACAGGCTGTGCAGCCATCCAATGTGACCTGGACAGGCTGGAGAGCTGGGTGCAGGCAAAGCTCCTGAAGTTCAATAAGGACAAGTGCAGGGTCCTGCATCTGGGGAGAAATAACAACAGGCACAGGTTAGGGGCTGCCCTGCTGAAAAGCAGCTCCACAGAGAAAGACCTTGGAGTGCTGCTGGACAGGAAGTTCTCCATGGAACAACAATGTGCTCTTATGGCCAAGAGAGCCAATGATATCCTGGGGTACATCAAGAAAGGTGTCCAGCAGGTCTAGGGAAGTTCTTCTACCTCTCTACTCTGCCCTGCTGAGACCACACCTGGAATACTGTGTCCAGTTTTGGGCTCATCAGTTCAAGGGCAGAGAACTGCTTGAGATGGTACAGCAAAGGGCTATGAAGATTATTAGAGGACTAGAATATCTCTCTGAAACAAAGTCTGAGGGGCTTGGGAGATTTTAGCCTAGAGAAGACTGAGTGGGCTCTTTTCCTCTGTGGCAGGAGATGAGATAATGTCCACAAACTTGAATACAGGGAGTTCTGTCTAAATGTGAGGAAGAACATCTTTACTTGGAGGGTGGTAGAGCACTGGAACTGGCTGCCCAGGCTGGTGGTAGTCTCCATCTCTGGAGTCAGTCAAAACGTGCCTGGTCACCATCCTGTGGCAGCCTGCTCCAGGTGAACCTGCTCTGGCACAAAGGTTGGACTAGATGATCTCCAGAGGTCCCTTCCAGCCCTGTAATTTTGTAATTCTGTGATCTCTACATATACATGCATGTACTTAACATATGTATAGAAAACCTTGTTTGTGTGGGAAGAATTCTGCCTATAGAGGTAGCAAACTACCTACCGCCTAGGAACAAATACAGCATAAACACATGAGAATGTGTTGCCATACATCACCCTTCTGTCCAGATATGTAGTATATATATATATATGTATATATTTGAATGTTTCTGAAGTACACTGGGAATCTTCAAAGTGGTGTAAGATCTAAATAAACAAAATATATATATGCATTTGTTGAACAGCAGGTATGGAAATTAGACACTTGCCTAACTGTGTCACTGAAATCCTGATGCCAAGTCTAAGGTAAAGTCCTTTTATGCAGTAGAAAGATCAAGATCCTTTGTAGCATCAGAGTAGCAGTCTTAAATACCCAAATCAATTGCCAGAAAATGTAGCTCTGTGTTGCTACAAGCATGCTCCTTTTACTCTGATTGCCTCCCTGTAAGCCACCGTGGAAACCCCATCCCAGGAGGCAGATGGCATGTTGGGCTGACAGAGGGAGACTGATCCTCCCTGTGCTGCTGCCTTAGGCAGGTGCTCTTTGTAGTACAGTTCCACTAATCACAGCACTGCTCTGACATTCCTCCCAATATTTAACTTTCCTGGGACCTCTGGTAGTTTATTAGCATTTTCAGGCTACAGGTACTGGTGTTTCTGCCTTCAATTACGCTGCCACTTTTTGCTGCAGAAGAATTCCCTGCCCCAGGCTAAGCGTTGACTATGGTGATAGGAATAATCATTTGTGGGTGATATTTCAGCAACGTGCAGAGGGAAGTGGAAGACAATCTGCAACAAACAAAATGGATAGTATCAAAAATCAATTCCACTCTTGCTATAGGAATGAGCAAAAGAAAAAAAAAAGGCAATTCAACGGCTTTTAGAGGAGGTAGGGCTTGAAGGAAGGAAAGCAACCTGTTTAAAAGAAATACCCATTTTGCTATTGTAGAGTGAAACGTACCACTGGAAAAGTTTTTGATTTTTCGTGAGGATTCACACATGCCTTTGTCCTGGGTCACTGGGAGGGAGTTCAACTAGATGGCCTGTAAAAGTCCATCCAACCCAAATCATTCTATGATTCTCTGGTTTCCAACATTACTTTTATTGCCAGGAAATCTAGGCAGGGCCAGATTTTGGGTCCAAACCTTCTTCCTTGACCTCAGACAGAATCTTACACAAGGCAGCAGGTCCTTATTCATGTGTATGTGCACTTGTAGTGTATACACACATACATTTGCAAGTCTGTAAATTTGTACAAATATGCACACACGTGTTTCTATTCTCTTAATGCTATGGTGCCTAGGTACTAGAGCATTGAGCTCTGGGGCCCCCAGCACAAAAAAGACATGGACCTGTTGGAGCAGGTCCAGAGGAAGCCACAAAAATGATCAGGGTGCTTGAGCATCTCCCCTATGAAGAAAGATGGAGACAGTTGTGATTGTTCAGTCTGAAGAAGAGAAGGCTCTAAGGAGACTTATTGTGGCCTTTCAGTACTTAAAGGTGGCCCACAGGAAAGATGTGGAGTGGAACATCCCCCTTATGAGGAAAGGCTGAGGGAGCTGGGTCTCTTCAGCTTGAAGGAGGCTGAGGGTTGACCTCATTAATATTTAAAAACATGTTAAGGGTGAGTGTCAGGATGATGAAGCCAGGCTCCACTCAGTGATGTCCAATGATAGGACAAGGAGCAACAGGTGCAAGCTGGAACATAGAAGATTCCATATGACCATAAGGAAAAAAAATTCTCTGTGAGAATGATAGAACACTGGAACAGCCTGCCTAGAGAGGCTGAGGAGTCTTGTCTGGAGACATTCAAAAGCCTCCTGGACATGTTCCTGTTTGACATGCTCTAGGTGGTCCTGGTCTGGTGGAGAGGTTGGACTAGATGATCATTAAGGTCACTTCCAACCCAAACCATTCTGTGGTTCTATGATGCTGTTTAAACTCTTTTAGGTCTTCATATAATTCAAGAAGGATTGACTTAGAATGATAGTCAAAGGAGGACACCAATGTTTCTTAAAACTATCAAGAGCAATTAACTTTTTTCTTAGTTGGGGTGTCTGCTTTCGTTATAAAAGCACTTGACTTGTACAGTACTGTGCCTGCAATAAGAGCATTGCCACAAATTTCACTGAACCACCTTGAATCATAATTTGAAACTGTTTATACAGGACCAGAATATCCATTGATGGTAATGGGAAAAGAGCAAATACAAACAAAGGAGAAAATGAAAACAGAGGCAAGCTTTCACCTTACCCTGCCACTCCCTCTCTCTTCTGGGAACATTAACTCCATGTGGAAGTTTGTATAGGATAGAATCCAGAATCCCCACATCCTACATTAACAGGAGGTTTCACCCTGAAAAAATCACTTTGAGAGTGTTGATTACAGACTTTGTTATTGCTATCTGAAGCCACATGGACATGTGAAAGAAGACATATCATTCCCACCACTGGCCCATAAAAAAAAATTTGCTCAATAAGTTATAATACCGGCTACTGACAACTGCCAACACCATCATTGCTCTGGTTATAGCTTTTTTTCCCCCTCCTCTGTTCCTAAAAGGAGACCATTTCAGACATTCACAGCTCTGATAATTAGAAAACTTCTTCTAATTTCCAGTTTAAATTTATTCATGGCTAGTTTAGAGCCATTTGCATTTCAACAGCCTGCTCCCAGAGGGAGAACAGGGTTGCAGAGCTGTAGATGGAGGTGATCGGTTTGACCCAGAGAGGAACTAGTTTCCTGCAGCCTCTGCAAAAGTCCCCCGTGAATGGATTGAACAATGAGCATTTTCTGTCAATGAGTGGGGCTGAGATAACAGGATCAGGCCTGCAGCTGGTGATTTCAGAGCTGGTAATCACTTCTCAAATTATGTATTTTGTGGCTCTGAAACAGCTTTTTGAGCTAGGATTTTTTTCCTTTCTTTCCCTTAAAGTCTTTAATTTTTAAATGAAGATGGGAAAATAAAATATTTTAGTTTATTTTTCCTTGCCTTAAAAAAAAAAAAAGTTTTCTATCCTCTCTTCAGTGTTGAAAAAGAGGATGAGAAACACTGACTAAGCCATTTTAGCCCTTTGCAGAAACTTGCAGAAATTAGTTTAAATTTTAAGAACTGATTGTCGATATTTTCCTTTTTTCCCAAACAAAGCAATGGAGGAAAGTGATGGCACAGAACACCTTTCTGATCATCCTGGGCACCCCACACTGTGCAGAGGGCACAGGAAACAGAGTCTTGCTTGAGCAGCTATCAAAAGGCAGGACAGAGAGAGTGTTCAGGAAGGGTCTCTGTTTGGTGTGGACAGAAATAAACTTTTGGCCCTTGAAGTGTCAGACTGACTGCCTTCCTTCTAAGGGAAATACAGTCTTTCACAATGGATGGCTAGTGATAATGAAAATACCACTGTCTCTTATGCAGAGCATTTTCCATTCAATGTAAAAATCCTCTTTGGGAAAAATCATCCTTTCTGCTCTCTCTGACAAGCGTGGAAAGAGATGTATAGCATGGGAAAACCTTGAGCAGATCATCCAGCTGACTGCTGCAAACTCAGTTGAGGGCAAGATGGTGTTCTGCAGCATCTGTCCCCCCATGTTACTTCAGTGTCACCCAATATTACACTGGACTCCCTTCACAGTGCTTCAGCAACCCCTTATGTTCACAGTATCACACCGTATCAGTATATTAGAGGTTGGGAGGGACCTCAAGACATCATCAAGTCCAACCCCCCTGCTAATGCAGGATCACTTAGGGTAGTTCACACAGGAATGCATCCAGGTGGGTTTTGAAAGTCTCCAGAGAAGGAGAC
Organism: Indicator indicator; assembly: GCF_027791375.1. Classification (NCBI taxonomy): domain Eukaryota; kingdom Metazoa; phylum Chordata; class Aves; order Piciformes; family Indicatoridae; genus Indicator; species Indicator indicator. Next base: position 11,423,600 of record NC_072053.1, on the reverse strand, counting down.
TCCACAACCTCGAGAGAAGGAGATTCCACAACCTCTCTGGGCAGCCTGTGCCAGTGCTCACTGTAAAGAAGTTTCTCCTCATGTTGAGGTGAAATCTTCTGTCTTCAAGTTTGAACCCATTGTTTCTTGTCTTATTACTTTGCACCACTGAAAAGAGCTTGGTCCACTTGTTCCAACACCCAACATTGCTCTGGCGATGGATGTCATATATCTTGACTTCAGTAAAGCTTTTGATACTGTCTCCCGTAACATCCTCATAGAAAAGCTCAGGAGATGTGGCATAGATGGCTGGTGAATGAGGTGGGTTGCAAACTGGCTCCACAAGAGAGTTCAGAGGGTTGTCAACAGTACCTCTCTACTCTGCCCTGGTGAGACCACACCTGGAATACTGTGTCCAGTTTTGGGCTCCCCTGTTCAAGAGAGACAGAGACCTCTCACCAACAGAGAGCCATGAGGATGATTAGAGGACTTGAGCATCTCCCCTATGAAGAGAGACTGAGATCCCTGGGGCTGTTTAGTCTGGAGAAGAGAAGACTGAGAGGGGATCTGATCAATGTCTATAAATATCTGAGAGGTGGGTGTCAAGTGGAGGGGGCCAGGCTCTTTTTGGTGGTTCACAGTGATAAGACAAGGAACAAGGGGTTGAAACTTGAACAGAGAAGATTTTAGCTCAACATGAGGAGAAACTTCTTTACAGTGAGGGTGGCAGAGCACTGGAAGAGGTTCCCGAGGGGGGTTGTGGAGTCTCCTTCTCTGGAGGCTTTCAAAACCCACCTGGATGTGTTCCTGTGCAGATGTCCCTAAGTGATCTTGCTCTGGCAGGGGGTTGGACCTGATGATCTCTTGAGGTCCCTTTCAGCCTCTGATATACTGTGATGCTGTGATCTTCTCACATAACTCCAGTATCCCTCCACATTGCTCCAGCAGTCTCCAGCATTGCTACTGCATTGCTTAACACAGCTCCAGCAACCCCCTGTATCGCTCTAGCATCTTCCACACAGCTCTGGGCTTCAGGAGATGTTGCTCCCCTTCAGGACCATGCCAGGACTAGCAGTTTGCCCAGGCTGGTGAGACACAGAGTTCTGGAGGAGATCGGTGGCAAACAAGAAGGACGTAAGATACTGTCACCTAGCCCCACACAGGGTTCCCATCAACCAAAAGGATCTACTCAGTATAGCTACTGTGTTAGCCATGCTTAACCTGCTTATAAATAAAGTTTATGTCTGTTTAAATAAATGTAGGACAAATAAACATTGCAGAGTTTTTAAAACAGAAGCTCATTCCTGTTAAAGCCCAAATTCTACTAACTATTTAAAAACAATTATTGCTTTTACAGGTCATGAATAGGGTTGATCTCCTTCACCCACATTTGGTTTTATTTACGGCCTTCCTCTTTGTCATCTTGACATTTGCCACAGTAAAGTTGGGAAAAGCATGGGAGGGAGAGCTAAAAGGAAGCAATACCTGATCATGTAAACAATTAGACCTTTATCCTTCCTGCCCAAAGAGGTCCTTTATCTGATGACAACCTCTGCAGAACGGAAGAGGAGTAGGTATCTCCCTCTGGGACCATCCTAACTATTCAATCAATTCTCCTCAATTACTAACAAATCTAAATGTGATTTATCTGCCCAGGAATCATTCCAATATCAGGCAAGGATCTATCAATAAAACCCCCAAAGGCAATCTTTTTTTCAGAGCTGTCAATAGAACCTCTGAAGCAAAAAGAGAGGGAGCCGACAATTGAGATATTTTGCCTTTTTTTTCTTTTTTTTTCTTTTTTTTTTTTTTCTGAGCACTTAATTAAGTCGACAAGAAGCTGTCAAGGATAATTTTCAAAGCACACGGCCTCAGCATCTGACATTTGATAATATTACACTCCATGTTGATTGAAATTGATTTTTTTCTCCTCCTTTTTTTTTTTTTTTGTGTGTGTGTTGTTGGTGGGAGGCTGAGAAAAAGGGGGCATTTGACAACTTTCTTGCCCATAGATCCAAGGACAGTAGGCCAGTTTGTTAAGGTCAGTCATGACAAACAGTATGATGGGTTTTTAAAACCAGCTGAGTTTAACAATAGTAGGGCATGGGTATGTTATTTCAGTGTCAATAAAGCAAGCTTCTCAGCAGTTAGCAAATATCTCAGCAAGATCAGTGGCATCGGGATTAGCAGTAGTAGTAAATTTATAGGGTCAGATTCTGATCTCAGATAATACCATTGTAAATCCAGAGTGAAATTCATTGACCCCATAGTTTTTGATCCAGAATAGTCCAGATGTGGTCATTTTCTGAATTTGTTACCAGAGCTGCCAATTCACCATTGCTTTGGATTTATTAGTATTTATTTTCCACCCTGATGGAGTTAGGCACTTCCCTTCCTTTTTCTTCCTGTAAAAGTCACTACTGTAAATCTCTCTAGATGATCATCTGCTTAAGTGCCTAAGCTACTTTGTAAACCTATACATGCAATAGCTGCCATTCTCCTGTCTTTGAAACAGAACCAAGTGCAACTCTGCAAATGTGGAGCAGAATCTGCCCACTGTTGCTGCTCAGACAGTTCAGAAAAAGAAGTAAGGGTGGAAAAATCAGGTTCCAGGTCTATCTTGGTATTTGGGTTTCTAAGCCATTATCGGTATTTACTATTTGCTGCTTAGTACCCCATGCAAAATGCAAGGCAGACTCTCAGCAAATTGATTTGAATGGTAATATTTTATTAAAGTTCTATACTTAGTTGCTCTTGCAGCTACAGTCATGCAATTATAGTATTTCAAGCATAATTTATTGGTTATTGGAATCCAAGATGTTATTTCTTGTTTCTTGGCTACAAAAAAGACCCTGGGGTATGGCAGTTACTTAAGAGGCTGGGAAACATGAAGATGCCCTTCCTGACTTCTGGGTGGAACAGCAACAACCTGACATACTTGCTGGGATTAAAAGGGGATGAAGGACAGAGCCCAGGATGCATACCTGAGGTGGTTTTGTGGTTCAGGGACCACAAAGGAAAAGTCCTCTGAAAAGACAGGGGGTCCTAAGGGACTAACCGGTTGTCCCAGGATATTGTAACATCTTTTTCTATTCTGATTTCCTGTATCATGCCATTTAAGGCAGAGTCTGGCTGATATTCGTCTCCTCTCCTCTCCTCTCCTCTCCTCTCCTCTCCTCTCCTCTCCTCTCCTCTCCTCTCCTCTCCTCTCCTCTCCTCTCCTCTCCTCTCCTCTCCTCTCCTCTCCTCTCCTCTCCTCTCCTCTCCTCTCCTCTCCTCTCCTCTCCTCTCCTCTCCTCTCCTCTCCTCTCCTCTCCTCTCCTCTCCTCTCCTCTCCTCTCCTCTCCTCTCCTCTCCTCTCCTCTCCTCTCCTCTCCTCTCCTCTCCTCTCCTCTCCTCTCCTCTCCTCTCCTCTCCTCTCCTCTCCTCTCCTCTCCTCTCCTCTCCTCTCCTCCCCTCCCCTCCCCTCCCCTCCCCTCCCCTCCCCTCCTCTCCCCTCCCCTCTCCCCTCCCCTCCCCTCCCCTCCCCTCCCCTCCCCTCCCCTCCCCTCCCCTCCCCTCTCCTCTCCTCTCCTCTCCTCTCCTCTCCTCTCCTCTCCTCTCCTCTCCTCTCCTCTCCTCTCCTCTCCTCTCCTCTCCTCTCCTCTCCTCTCCTCTCCTCTCCTCTCCTCTCCCCTCCCCTCCCCTCCCCTCCCCTCCCCTCCCCTCCCCTCCCCTCTCCCCTCCCCTCCCCTCCCCTCCCCTCCCCTCCCCTCCCCTCCCCTCCCCTCCCCTCCCCTCCCCTCTCCTCTCCTCTCCTCTCCTCTCCTCTCCTCTCCTCTCCTCTCCTCTCCTCTCCTCTCCTCTCCTCTCCTCTCCTCTCCTCTCCTCTCCTCAGCTCGTGCCTCTCCTCTCATGGTTTGTGTGAGGGAGATGGCTTTGGACTAGCAGGGGAATTTCAAGGTGTGTCACAAGGTCTGGTGAATCCTGGTGGGTCTAAATCTAGTGGAGGGGCACTTTTGACCTGCTCTCAGGCCTGCTGAGGCTGGTAGGGGTAAAGGATTCTGGAAGGCATTGGTCTGGTAGAATCAGCCCAATCTGTGAATGCATTCATTCTACTTGAATGCCTTTTGCATGTATACTTGTAAATAGAATTTCCATTCAAACTTCCAATGAGTGTGCAGTATTTTTATTTTAACTCCCCACAAAGAAGTAAAATATTTTTTTCTGTCCCTTGTTCTGGAGTAGCTTGTGGCTCAACACCAGAACAAGACCCCCTGTTTGTGCATAGGAAGAAGAAGGAAAAGTCATGTCACTTGTTGCAGCATGTAACACCATGGCTCCACAGGAATAGGAACAGCTTGGTAAGTGCTCCCTCGATCCCTCTTTGAAGAGGAGTTCCAGGATGAGATCAAACCCTATTTCTAGTTTATTTATTTCTAATTTATGTGCAGGATGAGCCAGAGATACCTCAACATCATGTTACAGCCCATTTCAGAAGACCTAGTTCTGGAAAGTCTGGGGCTTCAGCAGTGGTGATACAGCCAGACTCATCAGAAACCAGATGTAAAGTGGCACATCTGCCTTAAATGGGTAGATGATTCCTCGGGAGTGTTTAATTTCGACATTGGGCAGCTTTTAGCCATCAGAGAGCATCAGAGAGCAAGCAATCTGAATTAATGAATTGAATCGCCCAAGGTCATCAAGGATATCTGTAGCAGAGGACAGCAATCGTCACAAACATTCCCCAAATCAGTCTCCATTGCCACAGGTGTGCTCTTAGTGGCTGTGTGGGATCAGAAGGGTTAAACTGGGCTAGATTGAAGAGAGAATAATTATCCCAGGTAAGAATTAACTTGCTAGGAATTGGGAGCAAGGCACCACGTGACTTGAACAAAATGATCTAAATCTGTATGTCCCACGCTGATCCCCACACGGCTCTCCTGCAAATGATGCACCAGAATTAACTGAGTGTATTTTACAGTAGGTACATTTCACCCCTCAGAGGAATACTATAAATGTTGGTCTCATGGATGCTACTTCTACAGTACCCTGAGATGGAGAGAGAGAAAGGTTTAGATCCAAATCAGTGTCAGTGCTGCCTCTGGAAAGCTCTCACAACAATTAAAGTAGAATTATAGTGGGTTCCCACGAGCGACCGCAGTTTGGGTTTGAAGGGTGAGGGATCCTGGTCTCTCCACCTCATTTTAGGCAGATGAAGCCTCGGTTTTATGACTTGTGGGACCTTGTGGTTAGAAAATTAAAGAGTGCCAGAGGTTACTGCTGGGCACTGAAATGTGACTGTAAGCCAAATTATTAGCCAAGGATAGTTGGCCCTCTCCCAGCTAGGTCAGACAGCATCTCTGACTATATATTTTGGGCTGGCCACCCTAATCAACAGTATAGATGAGAGGGCCAAAGACTGTGCCAAAGACTGTTCCAAAGAATGGTCCAAGTGGGCTGGTATTAGCAGTATAAATACAGCCTTTATGATCTGTTTTCCTGGTCTCTTGATCTAGGAGGGAATTTGGGACCTTGGTTGGTCACAACAAATGGTATAAAGCAGTGGAGATGGAAGGTCTCATCTGGTCAAAGTAGCAGAGATTCTGCTCTTGTGAGGGGTCCCTAAAGAGACAGATCCATCCCTGTCCCCCAATTTTGTCTTCTCTGTGGCTGTCTGTACTTGTAGGTAACAGTTGTGCTTTGCAGCTCATCCCAGCAGAGGTGCTGGCTCAGATTGCTCTTCTGAAGGTTCAGCATCAAGATGATGTGGGCATCTCTGAGCCTCCATGCAGCACAATCCTATCCTGTGCAGTGTTTTTGGAGCTTACTTATGGGGCTGAATCATGGTGCTTGTGCTTACCACTGGCTTAGAGCACATCTGCAGGATTTCCAGGGTTTCCTTTCCTGTGTGGCAACAACTAAAAGGAATGAATACAGTCATCTGTCACAACCTGAGAAACTTCCGTTGAGTGTGTGGTTTTCCATTACTCAGGGCCCACTGGTGTGTGCAAAATGTGACTATCAAGATTTATCCCTGATATTTGCTTTATGTTGTTAACTCTTCATTTTCTGGAGCCTTAGAATAAGGGAAAATACTTGCTTTTCAATGTTGGACTTGATTTCTTAACAAATAAGCTGCATGCACTTGTGAGCTGAAGTTTGCTGATTGGGAAACCATAAAGGAGAGGCATAGGTCTTACAGACTTTCTCCCTCTGGCTTCATCTGCTCTAAGAGCCATACTGTGGTCTTAGGGTACAATGTACAGCACAGCTCACTCTGTGCAATTGAACTCCCTCTTCCTTTTCATGGTACAAGGTCTCCCTCTTACCATCATAGGAGACTGATACCTGTCTGTGGTCTCACTGAAAATATATAGGGACTATCGAGGCTGGGATGAGCTGAAAACAAGCTGCTTTGAGAATTGTGACTGCCATCAGTTCTACAATGTTACCAGAAACACTTCTATCCCCTTTCCTTGCGTAGGTGTTTCTATAGAATCATAGAATATAGGTTGGAAAAGACCTCTAAGACCACTGAGTTCAGCCATCGATGCTGCACTGCCAAATAACTACTGAACCATGTCCCTCAGCATCACATCCATGTGTCTTTCAGTTACCTCCAGGGATGGTGAGTCCACCACTTCTCTGGACAGAATGTTCCAGGGCATGACAGCCCTGTTGTGAAGAAATTTTTCCTCATGTCCTTCCTAAACCTCCCCTTGTGCAACCTGAGGCCACGTCCTCTTGTGTTGTTACTTGTGAGGAGAGACCAACTCATATCTGACTCCAACCTCCTTGCAGGTAGTTGTAGAGTGTGAAAAGGTTTCCCCTCAGCCTCCTTTTCTCCAGGTTAAGCAATCTGAGTTCCCTCAGCCACTCCTTGTAAGGCTTGTGCTCTAGACCCTTCATCGGCTTTGTTACATTTCTCTGGACACACTTCAGCACCACAATGCCCTTGTTGTAGTGAGGGGCCCAAAACTGAACACAGTACTCAAGGTGTGTCCCCTAGTCCAGCTGGCCACACTATTTCTGATAGACGATGACTTCCTGTATCAGAAGGAAGCAAGCATGCCTGCAAGCTTGTCTGTTTTTTCCCAACTATATGAGTTGGTCTAATAAAACATAATGCCTATCCCCACAAACACAGCTTCAACTCAGAGGCTTAACTCAAAGCACAAAGACACTTATGCAGTATGCCAGAAAAGGAGCTCCTGTAAAGCCATCTGTCCCCACACTATGATCTGGGGTAGTGCAGCTGTGTCAGGCTAAATCTCTTCTGCCCTGGGCCTGAAGTGGCCATTTCAGCCTGGACTCAGTAACTCATTTATACTCTAGGACAGCATGGTACCTGTGTGCAAAACTGCTGTTCAAAAAACAATCTTTGCTTGTTGAGACTCCATCTGTGCCTGGGATTCCCCCATCCTGGTGCACAGCATTTGGATACCTCAGGGGTTTAGCAGTATTCTTGGGTGCTAAATGTAGCAGCATCTGGCTCACTGGATCCAACTTGGCCTTGGCTTCTGCAGAATGACTCTGTGGTTTTCCTTGGAGTATCAGAGCAGGGACTTGCATTGCCTTCTCATGTTGAGGCCTTGGGGTGATCAGGACAAGTAATGGCCAGGCAAACTGGGCTGTTCTGCAGCACCATCTTTGGGTGCTGGCCATTGGATGCCTGTTCTACCATCAGTGCCTTTGGTGAGTCACTTAATGGTGTAAGTTTCCCTCTGTGTAAAATGGGTACAATAATCACTTCCTACCTTGCAGGGGTGACATGAGGCTTAATTAATTAATTAATTGGTTTGGAAGTAATTAAGTTTCTTGTTTCACAAAGACCTCCCCCTTCCCTCCACTCCCCTCCCCACTCCCACCCCACTCCCACTCCACTTCCCCTTTTCTTTCTTTTTCTTGGAAGGCAGTCATGTCATGAAAAGCCTCAAGCCACACCATGGCCATGAGTTGATGGGTGTTTCTTAAGATCAGAGCAACTTCAAATCCTTGTCTGGAAGGAGAAAGCTGAGGTCCTGCTACCTGTGCTACCTGCATCAAGTCTGCATGGTACAAAACCAACACTGTGGCTACCCTCCTGCGCCAGGTTTAAAAGCTCAGTAGTGTCCACTTTTCTGCCAGCACTGAGCCCCTCTAACACCTGGTCATTGGTGCCAAGGCACATGAATTGAGGTTGTGGCCCCAGGTAGGCAGGCAGGGTTGGGTCCCAGTCCCTCTGCTGTGCCCAAGCCATGGGACTGATCCCTAATTCCACTGGTAGCTCTGAGCTACAGCCCTTGCTGCGCCTATGGGGCTGGCAGCCATCTGCTCATGGTGGACAGTGACATGAGGGTCATCATGGAAGCAGTTCTGTTGGCAGAAGGCAGGAGAGAGTGACAAGTAAATCTGCAAGGGATGACCTGCTCTTGGTTATCTTTCCCTAATGCAGCCAAGAGAGCTTTCAAATTGCAATTGAGACTATTGAGAAAGCCTCTGTTCCTTGAGAAACACTACACAGAGTACTTAAACCACATATTTTTGAGTTGATTTTGTAACAGGATACATATTTTCAGATTTTCCTTAGTTAATAGTTTCATAGATTCATAGAATGGTTTGGGTTGGAAAAGACCTTGAAGATCATCTATTTCCAACCTCCCTGCCATGGGCAGGGACACTTTCCACTAGAGCAGGTTGCTCTATGCCTCATCCAACCTGGCCTTGAACAGCTCCAGGAAGGGGGCATCCGTGACCTTGGGCCACCTGTTCCAGTGTCTCACCACCCTTACTGTAAGGAATTTCTTTCTAATGTCAAGTCCATATGTATCCTTCTCAAGCTTCAATCCATTCCTTCTTGTCCTAGAAGAGACCCTTGTAGGACAAGGGACTTGTAAAGAGTCCCTTGGGAAGAGTCCCTTCCTGGCCTTCTTGTAGGCCTCCTTCAGGTTCTGGAAGGCTGCTATATGGTCTGGTTAACCATATAAGATTCAAATCCTTCTGTTAACATTGTTTTCAGAAATGTTGCAGGAAACAAGCAGTGATGGATGAGGAACTGAGCTCTTCTGCTGCCAACAGATGTCTGACAAAGTGATAAGTACAGCTAATTCCCCATGGCATTATTTGTACACAGGTATAGATATGGGTGAATTATTGCTGTCCTTGATTGTCTAATGATTTTTTTTTCCCTTCTTATATGATCTTTTTTTTCTTATCTGGTATTTTTGACATCTGAGAAATTCATATTGGCAGGTTGATCTATATTGTCTAATATAACATGGAGTGTAATCAATCACAAGTCCTGCCTAGCTTTTTTTCCCCAGTAACTTCAGTTACAGTGAAATAGCAGAGGTCTGTCCCAAGGTAAGGAAGACTGTGTGACTAATTTCCACTAAAACCTTGTCATGTAGACCAGATCCATTAAAAAAAGAAAAAATTAAAAAAATTAACATTGGCCCTTAAATTACTCTTCAGCATTTACTACTGCAAGACCAACCCAGCCTAGTGACTCTCATGACATTTCTTTCTCCATACAGTGCCCATTCAGAGAAAGGCAGACTTGGATGGATGTTCACCTACCTTTATCCACTGTTACTCCAGAGGTGGATATCCTGCTGAGCACAACCAGCTGGCTTGTAGTGGGATGAGATTAATTTCTCAGGTATTGAGGGTGGCATGAGGACTTGTACAGGGTGACAGGTTGGACTCGATGATCTTTGAGGTCTCTTCCAGCCTTCTTGATTCTATGATTCTATGATTCTATACTCCAAGGTCAAAGGATGGCACAAGAAAGACACTGCTTATGTGTAGGTCTGGTGTCCCACTTCAGGAGGGTGCCAATAGGAGGTGCTGGTGTAGTGCTGGTTTGGGAGCAAAAGACCATGGTGTTGATGCAAACATGACTGAGGGATAGTTCGGGGTTGAGAAAATGATGCATGAAGAGAGATTTTCATCAGGAACTGAAACTCTTGAGGAGAAACAGAAAGGGCTTTCCAGACCAAGACTTGAGTCTTGCAATCCAAATGTTTATAGATGAGTTTTTAAAATTTAAACTCAAGGAAATCTGACAAGAGAGAAAAATCAGTCTTCAGGATGATGCATATTCTCAGAGCAAAGATGCTACAAACATTTCTTACGTTGAAATGTAGGGTAGGCCAGAAGGTGACAAAACTCAGGATCAAGGGAGGGTAAATCCAATCAGACTAAATCTCACTTAAACAACGTACTTTAAAGCAGGCAACTGGATCACGTGTGGGAAAGACCTCAGTGCAAATCTGGCATGAGTCACCAGTAGCTCTGAAGAGACTGTAAGGAGTCAGAAGGTGTCCTTCAAAAAGCTGAAGGTATGTCCGCCAACAGAAAACAGGAATAGAATTCTGGCACCTTATATCTAGAAACAGAACATAAAACTCCAAAAACCTAAATCCAAACACAAACAAACAGACTAAACCAAACCAAACAAACAAAAGCAAAGAAAGATTTTGAGGAAAAAAATGCTGAAGGTGCAAACATTCATCAAAAATCAGAGATAGGAGCTAGCAGAGTTTGTGGGGCAGTTTCAGCACCAGAATGACTGCACTGTCAGACTGAAGTTTCCTCTAACCTAGTACCCTGTCTCTAACAGCAACTGATACCAGATGTTTAGGAAATTACATTTTGTGACACTTTCCCAGCACCCTTTCTCAGCCTTCAGGGATTTGCAGTTTGTTAGCTTCTAGTAGACCTTGTCAGTGACTTTAGATGTTTGTGATGCATATTTAGAGATATTTAGAAAAGATAGAGCCCCACTGGGGAAATGAAGAGATTTTCTTTCAGATCTATACTGAGTACAAAGAAGCCCAGAGTATCCTGCACTTGTCTGTTTTGCAGGGTTCATTAGATAATTGTTAGTCGAAGAGATGTAGAGTGGCTTGGTAAAGTGGGAGACACTACCGCTGCCTTTCAGTACTTAAAGAGGGCCTATAAGAAAGATGAGCACAGTTGTTTTAGCAGGGCCTGTTGCAATAGGACAAGGAGTAATGGCTTTAAACTAAAAGAGGGGAGATTTAGACCACTGAGGGTGGTGAAACACTGGCATAGGTTGTCCAGAGGTGTGGTAGATGTCCCATCTCTAGAAACATCCCGGGCCAGGTTGGACTGGGCTCTGAGCAAACTAATGCAGCTGAAGATTTCCCTGCTTACTGCAGGGAATCTGACATTTAGAAGTCTCTTCCAATACAAACCACTCTACGATTCTGTGAAAATAAATACAGCAGCTCTTGGGTTGGGATGCTTGTTCTTCCCTGAGCTGTAGAGGAAGTTGGGCATGAAATTGATCACTATTATTGCTGTTGAATGAGGTCAGCATGACTCCTGTGCTCACATACTGCTTTCAAGGGTGTCTACAGACTGACAGTGCCTGTAACTCTGAGGTTTGTACTAAGCAAATGGTAGGATGAGTGATAAAGGTGATCATCAAGGCAGTCATGGTAAATATACTACAATGAAGAAAACTCGAGTCATCTTTCACATAGGGAAACTATGCTTATAAATCTGTTAGAGCTCTTTGGAGGTCTGGTTAAGCATGTGGAAAGAGGCAATCTGATAACAGATAAGTAATTTTTTTAGGATGTCCCTACTTTGAAAGGGATCAGTGCTAGGTCCAGTCCTGCTCAACATCTTCATCAATGACATTGATGAAGGGACAGGCAGACAGACAGAGTCTGCTCAGCAAGTTTGCTGACAGTACCAAACTGGGAGGCTTGGCTGATACACCTGAAGGCTGTGCAGCCATTCAGAGAGACTTGGACAGTCTGGGCAGCTGGGAAGAGAGGAACCTAATGAGGTTCAGCAAGGATAAGTGCAGAGTCCTGCATCTGAGAAAGGATAATAAACTGCACCAGTACGGGTTAGGAGGTGATCTGCTGGAGAGCAGCTCTGTGGAGAAGGACCTGGGAGTCCTGGTGGACAACAAGTTATCCATGGGTCAGCAATGTGCCCTTGTGGCCAAGAGGGCCAATGGGATCCTGGGGTGCATTAAGAGGACTGTGTCCAGCAGATCGAGGGATGTTCTCCTCCCCCTCTACTGTGCCCTGGTGAGACCTCACCTGGAGTATTGTGTTCAGTTTTGGGCTCCCCAGTTCAGGAGGGACAGGGATCTACTCAGTCCGATGGAGAGCTACCAGGGTGATTAAGGGACTGGAGCATGTGGCCTGTGAGGAAAGGCTGAGAAACCTGGGGCTTTTTAGCCTGGAGAAGAGAAGACTGAGAAGGGATTTAATGATTTTTAGAAATATTTGAGGGCTGGGTGTCAAGAGGGGCGATGGATGTAAACTACAGCACAGAAGGTTCCACCTCAGCATGAGGAAGAACTTCACTGTGAGGGTCACGGAGCACTGGAAAAGGCTCCCCAGAAAGGTTGTGAAGTCTCCTTATCTGGAGACATTCATGACCCATCTGGAGGCATTCCTGTGCAACCTGTGATAGATTCTATGGTCCTACTCTGGCAAGGGGGTTGGACTTGATCTCTGGAGGTCCCTTCCAACCACTAACAGCCTGTGATCCTGTAAACTGACTGCTGATAATTACAACAAAGAGTGAAGAACAAGCCAGGAATGTTATGTCACTCTGCCTTTCTGGCCTCCCCATCCTGTATAGGAAAACACAGGGAAAAGGTGGGAAGGATTGTTCAAGAGGAGAATGGCTTTACACAAGGTCCAGCAAAGCTCACAAAAAAAACCCAGGTTAGTGTGGAAACAAAGGGTATAAAGCAAAAGGAGGTATGTCCTCCCTGTTGCTCATAGTGTGGTCCACACCTTGTCACCAACAGGTGTGGCTGGGGCTGAGAGGTGATGTGGTTTCAGATTGCAATGAAACAAATTCATGGAAGTGAAACCTATGAAGGCCACTGACATAAATCTACCACTTTCACTACAGGAAGCCCTATACTGGAAATCATAGAATACACTTGATGCAAATGTATCTGTACTTGCCATGTTCTCCTACTTGTCTCTAGGCTTTAGCCAAAAGCGATCATTTCAGTCAGAGTACTCAAACCTGTGGTTCCTAGGGTTGATGCAGCTGTTTCCTTTTGTTCCTTCAATTACAACAAAATCCTCAAATCTCAAAAAGTATCTCAGAGGCCATGGGCTCTGGACAGAGATACAGAGCAGCTCATACCTTCCTGGGATATCATACACAATCACAGAATGGTTTGGGCAGGAAAGGATCTTTAAAGACTGTCTAGTTCAATGCCCCTGCAGTGAGCAGGGAAGTCTTCAATGAGATTAGTTGTTGAATGTTTCCAGGGATGGGGGAATCTACTATCTCTCTGGGAAACTAGTACCAGTGTTTCACCACCCTCAGAGTAAAAATTTCCTCCTTATCTCTAGTCTAAATCTCCTTTCCTTTAGTTCAAAACTGTTTCCCCTTTGCCCTCTCACAAGAGGCTGTGCTAAAGCAATTGTGCCCATCTTTCTTTAAATATTGACTGCCTTTAAATATTGAAAGGCCACAATAATGTCTCTGTGGAGCCTTCTCTTTTCCAGGCTAAGCAACACCAACACTATTCAGTCTTTCTTCACAGGGGAGGTGCTTGATAATTTTTATTATCTCCTCTGGACTTGCACCAACAGGTCTGTGTCTTTCTTGTGCTGAGAAAGGACTTCCCATGTTGCCTGTGCACTCAGGCAAGCATCATAACTATACTGCCCTATTTCAGGGTCATTTGCTCAGAAATGATGGCTAGAAATGCATTTTACTCTGAAGGCTGGTGACTTTGTCCCTAGTTCTGGGCCAGGACCATTTCACTGTTCATTGTCCAAGTGCAGAGGGCAACTGATCCTTATCCTCCTCCTGTGAGGAAGGACAGATGGGCAGGAGGATCTGACTAGACAGGGTGTACGAACAGCCCAAACAATGTCCATGTGTTGAGGATGCTTGGATCACCCATGTGCTTTTGGAAATCTGAGCCCTGCTCTCTACATTAAGAAGAAAGAGTGGGATCCAGGCTTGTTGCTGGCAGAAATACAGCCCCTGCCGACACAACACTCCTGCCACTGTCTGCATTTAAATCTCACCAGCCTTCCTGCTCTGTCTTAAACCTCCAGCTTTAGAGGTCCCCACTCATCAAGCTCTTGTCAGGGAACAAGAGGGGGAACAAGGAGGGCTTAATTGATCAGCTTCGAAAGTAGCCTTGAGAACTTGATTCAGATATTGACTTCCAACGAGCTGGTTTAACTCCAGCTTCCAGAGCCAGCAATGGCTGAACATCAAAACTATTAACCTCTGGCCTTACCAGTTGGTGAGACATCACAGCAGCAGTAATTAGGAAGTCAATCGGAATCACATGTCTCACTTACACTGGCATGTCAATCAATAGTGCCAGTGACAGATTCATTAGGCCAGGCCTTGCAGCACAAGCTAGTAACAACCTCATAAAATACGCTTTTGAGGCAGGGCAAAGAAAAATCTGCTAGGAGGACTTGACTAGATGACAATATGTATTGATTAGGGCTCAAGCAATTTATGAAGTGCTACTTGCTCTGCAACCTTTCTGGCTCGGTGCTAAATTTTCCCAAGTAGTTGCTAAATAAAACAAAATATTACACTTTTAAAAGCCATTTTCTGACAGAGCTTTTTTTGGTGTTATTTACAGCTAATAAACAATCTAGCAAGGTAAAACTTCAATAGTTACTTAAGGGTGAAAGGTACCTTTCATTTCTCTGGCCATCAAACTTTGAAAGAAGGCATCCATCTGGATGAGAGAGAAAAGAAAATTAATTTGAAACATGATTAGGGAACTTTTCTACCTTCCAGAGACAAATTTCATTTTATCATCTCTTTCCTTAGAGCATTTTAATGGCTATTCTTTTTGGTGGGCCACAAGGAAAATGGATATTTCAATTTTGAAAACTACTTTAGAAGCTCAGTTTACAGAGTCCAACCAGATCTCTCCTGCTTGTTGCAAATAAAAAGTTTTTTAAAGAAAGAAACACTGTACTCAGAGACTTGCTGAAATGCTCTTTGCAATGCTGTTCTTTTAATTGGGTCTTTTCACATTAATTAATTAGCTGGCTTTTGTCAGTATTTTCCCAAGAATAGAAGGATGCACTGCCCTCTATTTACTCTGTCAATGATCACAGTATCACAGTAACTTAGAGGTTGGAAGGAACCTCCAGAGATCATCGAGTCCAACCCTCCTGCCAAAGCAGGATCACCTAGGGTAGTCCACACAGGAATGCATCCAGGTGGGTTTTAAATGTACCCCACGAAGGAGACTCCACAACCTCCCTGGGCAGCCTCTTCTAGTGCTCTGTCACCCTCACTGTAAAGAAGTTTCTCCTCATGTTGAGCTGAAATCTTCTATGTTCAACTTTGTACCCCTTGTTCCTTGTCTTATTGCACACTACCAAAAAGAGATTGGCTCCCTCCACTTGACACCCACCCCTCATATATTTATACACATTGATGAGATCCCCTCTCAGTCGTCTTCAGACTAAACAGCCCCAGGGATCTCAGTCTCTCTTCATAGATGCTCAAGTCCTGTAATCATCCTTGTGGCTCTCTCTTGGATTCTCTCCAGCAGATCTCTGTCTCTCTTGAACTGGGGAGCCCCAGGTTGGACACAGTATTCCAGGTGTGGTCTCACCAGGGCAGAGTGGTGGTGCTTCAGGGTAAAATGTCAGCATAGGGTGCCTGCATTGACAGGTATCTCTGTGGAGTATCCCGTCTTGCATGTTTTGACCCTTTCTCCAAGACAAATATCAGAACTGGTGCTTCTTAATCTCATTGACCAAAGATGCCAAAAAGCAGCCATAAGGCAGGTGGAGCAATTTTCTTGGTCATTAAAACAATCAAGGATTATTCAGAAACTCTCTCAATGTGTCATGAATTGTCTGTTTGTTACTAAAAATATACACAGCAAGGCAGGAGTTTTGCTAATGCTGAATAAGGTCTGGAGTGCGTTCTTGTAGGAAAAGAATCGAGAGAAATACTTTTGGCACCAAAGTATCAGTGGACAAATTTGTCTTTTGTTTTACGTCACTGAAACTGTTTGGCCCCACACTTTTTTTAGGCCTTCCACCAATTACACCCACTTTGTGGGGTCAAAGATTGCCCAAAAATCAGAAGATTGTCAGGTTTCAACAACCAGCAGAAAAGAGGCTCAGAAAGATACATGAGAGAGAATCTGAGCAGCAGTGAGCCCTTCCATTGCCTTCCCTTGCCTTTCTCTGCTGTGGTGGTTTTAAGGCTATGCCTTTAATTTCTTTTTGCAGAGTTCGAGCAGAAAAGTAAAAGAATGGAAATAAATCACAGTTGGGTGTAAGAAAGCAAAATAATGATTATTCTAAACACTTCCATTGGGGAGATAGAAATGTTTAAGAGTCAGCACTCAAAACAAAGTCAGTCTGTCTGGTGTCTCTCTGCTGGGCAGCCTGCGTTTCTCCTCTGGCTTTGCATTTGAAGATAACATACTGGCATACTGACCTTGAAAAGCTAAGTTCTAACAACCTCTCTGCTTCTTGTCTTTCTTCCATCTGCCAGGGGGGTCTGGGGAAGGCAGGGAAGGGGGAGGCACGGGGGACAGCTTTCCTGGCTTTGGCCAGGATGGTTTTGTGCTGTTTCTACTAATTGTACATATTTGTAAATATTGTAAACACTGTATATTTGTACATATTCATTACATTCCATTGTAGACTGTATTTTTCGCCTGTAAATAGAGCTACATTTGCTTCCGAATTGAGCTAGTCTGGTGTTGTTAATGTGGGAGGGGAATTTCAGCCCATCACACTACAACATCTGCCTTCCCTTGAAAACTCCTGCCAGTAAGCTCCTTGTTCCACCAACCAACCCTGCCAGTGAATTAGAATTCATTAGAGTAACCAAGATAAAATGCCATAAACAAGGTTTAGGAAGAAACAACTTGATTTAAAATTCTGAATGAATATACATGGCCCTTTTGTTTTCATTACTCCTTGTTCTGTACCAATTATTTCCTAAAAAAATGCAGTCATCTTTCCTCAAATAATCCCAGATGGTTCAATAAAATCTGGTGGAAAGGGAAGAATGAAGTAGGTATGAAGTGTTGTGTTCTGGAAATCCTTAAAATTATTTCTTACATGGAAACTTTTGGCAAGTATATACTTGATGTACAGACTGGAAGAAGTTCACTTTGCATATGGTTTCCTCTGTAATAGCAGTGTCGTTCATGTAGTAAAGTGAAAGTTTTAATGAAGAAGTAATAACTGCTTATGTTGGCAAAGAATAAAACCAGCTGTGTTTTTGAGAAAAGCAGTAAAATGAGTTTGTTTCCTCCAGCAGATTAATTTTTTGGGACTTTTGAAGGGCCCTTTGGTTTTATCCCTCAGTAAAGTTATTTTAAAGGGTCTAATTAGAAGGGCAAGTCTAGCTCATTACAGACTTTACAGATGGGGAAAGACAATAGATTTTCTTTTCCTGCAGCTTCCCCAAGAAGCCCTGGGTGAATATGATGGGCAAGGTCTCATGGACTACCTGATGTCTCTTTCACACAAGTCACACTCTCCCAAGTCTGAGGTAGCAGCAAGAGGTGGGTATAAAGACAATAATTCTTTCTGCCAGCCCACAGAATCCTTGCTTGTCGCTGAAGCACTTCTACTGTTGACACAGATTAGAGCTGTTGGTATGGAAAAACTGCTGTTCACTGCCATTTTAATTGTCTGGTCTTACTGGATTTCTTGGATGGTGTCAGATAATATGGCTTTTTTCCAAGTCTGACAATCCCCTGGAGCTTTCCCACACATCAGTTACCACTTAGCAGGGCTTATTTACTCCAGTTTTAACAACTCCTAGAGCTGGGAGAGGCAACTATTAATTTAATATCACAATTAAAATTCAATCAGTGCAGCACTTGGTTAAAATTTTTGAGTCAACACAATAGGTCATGAAATCATGATGAGGTATTAGAAGAAATGGCTTGTTACAGTCTTGTCTCAGCAAATTTAACAGGGAAATCTTTGTTGTCCTGTTCGTATAGTGTGCTGGCACAGCTAGTGTAGGAACACATGCACCCAATATGACTTTGATGGTTCAGTTTTTGTTCTAAAATAACAGAATGTAAATGAAGTAGAACAAGCAGTAAACGTATCATGCATGTTCCTGCACGTACCAGATAAATAACACACATATGACTAATGGCTCTGCTTTCTACATTTCAAAGTTGTCAGTTGTTGGAGGCTTTCGGTATTGATCCTTGAAGCATCAAATGGGACAAAGTGATTGCCCTATAGCAGAAGCTTTGTGCCTGCTGGATGGGTGGGCCTGTGTCCCTGCATCTCTAGTACATACATATCTGTATCCCTGTATCCATCCAGTACTTCTGCCCTGAAGTGGTGGCAGTAAGCCTGTGGCATCATTGAGATCAAAAATAGGCAAGAAAAAGAAAGAAAGGGAAATTTTTATTCACAAAATTAATATTCACCTTGAGGTCAAAGTAATAGACGTAAAATCCCTGATCAAAACTGAAATAATTTCTTTAGAAAAGTATCTCAAAATATAAACAAAGCCTGCAACCCATATATGACCACTACCCTCTGGCTGAAACCATTCACCCAGTTCTTTACTCACTGAACAGTCTGCCCATTGGATCCTTATCTCATCAACTTAGAAAGAAGGATGTTGTGGGGGACAGTCTCAAAGGCCTTGCAGAAGTCCAAATAGATGACATCCATTGTCTTTCCTTTGTCCACTCATGTTGTCACTCCATTGTAGAAAGCCAGTTCCGGACTTAAGCAGGACTCGCCTTTAGCAATGCCATTATGGCTGTCTCATACCCCCTCCTTGTTATCCATGTGCCTTATCAGAACTTCTCAGAGGATCATTCTGTGATCTTCCCGGGTAGAGAGGTGAGGGTGATAGGTCAGTTGTTCCCAGGGTCCTCCTTTCCACTCTTTTTAAAAATGGGAGTAATGTTTCCCTTCTTCCAGATACCAGGAACTTCACCTGACTGCCAGGACTTCTCAGATGTCATGGAGCATTGCTTGGCAACTCCATCAGCCAATACCCTCCAGACACTGGGATGCATCTCATGAGGTTCCATGGATTTGTGTATGTTCACGTTCAGACAATGTGTTTTCAGTAAGTTTGCAGATGACAGCAAGCTGGGTGGCTGTGTCAATCTCCTAGAGGATAGGGAAGATTTACAGCAAGATCTGGACAGGTTAGACCCATGGACCAAGGCTAATGGTATGAAGTTCAACAAGGCCAAGTATCATGTCCTGCATCCAGGCCACAGCAACCCCATAGTAAGCTACAGACTTGGGAATGTGTGGTTAAAAATCCACAACTTGGAGAGGGACCTGGAGGTATTGGTTGATAATCAACTAAATATGAGTCAGCAGTGTGCCCACGTGGCCATGAAAGCCAATGGCATCCTGGCTTGTATTAGAAATATGGTGGCCAGCAGGAACAGGGAGGTGACCATCCCCCTGTACTCAGCACTGATGAGGCTGCACCTTGAGTATTGTGTTCAGTTCTTGGCCCCCTCGCCATAGGAAGGACATTGAAGTTCTGGAGTGTGTCCAGTGAAGGGCAATGAGGCTCATGAAGGGTCTGGAGCACAATGACCTATGAGGACCACCTGAGGGATCTGGGAGTGTTCAGTCTGGAGAAGAGGAGGCTGAGAGGAGACCTCATTGCTCTTTACAACTACCTGGAGGAAGGGTGCAGCCTCATCTCCTTATGACAAGTGAGAGAACTAGAGGAAATAGTTACAAGCTGCAGCAGGAGACGTTTAGGCTGGATACTAGGAAATATTGATTTATTTGCTGAAAGGGTTATCAAACATTGGAATGTTCTGACCAGGGCAGTGTTGAAGTCACTGTCCCAGTACGTGTTTATGCAGTGTGTGAACCTGGTGCTGAGGGGCATGGTTTCGTTTTGACCCTTCAATGCTGTGTGGAAGGTTGGACTGGATGATTTTTGAGGTCCCTTGCAACCAGATATGTTGTGTGATTCACTTACAATGGGAGGGACTTTGTCCCTGTGATCCCCATCTTCTGGTCCTTCTCCTTGTGAGGTATGAGGAGAGAGCTTGCCAGGGAAGCCTGAAGCGAAAAAGTTGTTGAGAGCCTCAGCCTTTTGCTTGTCTCTTGTTACGAGCTCACCATTCTTGCCCATCAGGGGCAGATGGGGGGATTGGTGTACTTTGACTTTCCTTTTCTGGTTTGCACACTTGTAGAAGTGCTTCTTGTTCTTTGCATCCCTTGCCATATTCAGCTCCATCTGTACCCTGGCCTTCCTGATCTCATCCTGCACAACTCAACAGCATCCCTGTGTTCTTCACAAGATACCTGTCCTTGCTTGAACTGCTTGTGCAGTTCCTTCTTGCCTTTTACTTTATCTCAGCTCAGCCATGATGGTCTCTTCCCTTCCTTGCCTGAGTTCTTATACCTAGGGACTGAGAGCTCCCTTGTCCCTGAGGACCATTTCCCACAGGGTGCTATTGACTAACTCACCTTCTTTGAGAAACACCCTTAAATTCCTTTAAGGTGTTTTACTGATGTTTCCCTGATGGCTCCTACAACCTCAAGAGCCCCTGGCTCATTTCTGTAAGACTGTGCTACAGTGTCCTCAGCATGCCTTAGGACAACAAGGTGAAGGTCCTTCTGTCCCTGGTGTGTCATTCCACAAGTTGTCACAGACAAGTGTGCTATTGTTATCCTCCTCCTTCTTCACATCTAGTTTAAAGCTCTGTCAATCAGACCCACAGTTTCCTGAGCAAAGGCCCTCTTCCTACTTTGAGAATGTCAGCAAGCCTGGTGCTCTGTAGGCTGTCCCATACTCAAAACCCCCCCAAATTTTGGCAGTGACACTAATCATGAAGCTATAATATTAATAGACTGGATCTGTCCCTTCCAATGTGACTACCCGCAACTGGAATGAGAGAGGATTATCTTAATGGCTGGACTTGATGATTTGAAAAGTCTTTTCCAATCAAAATGATTCAATGATTCTATAAAGCTCCAGCCATTCTAAAATCCCTTAGATGCAGGAAAAGACCTGCTTTTCTCTTCCTGATCAACATGCCTCTAACCATACAGCTGGTGTAGCTTGTTTGCCAAGTATAATGTGAAGCTGTCTGATAGCCCCTTGGAAAAGTTAAAACATACCAAATTAACCTCTTAGGTATCTGTGAGCTTCTGGGCCTGTGCTAGATAAAACAGAGAAAGTGCTGCTGGTAAAGGTATTGCAAGCATCATCAAATTATACCTCATAAGTGATATTCAGTAAGTGATTTATTCATTTGTGAAATTCAGGATATGCTCTGGGGAGTCATAAAGATCGACAGTTTCATAAAGAGAGAAGTTAAATTCACAATTTTGCTGCAGTGTCAAAGACTAATAATAAAAAAGAAATCTAGGGGAAATAAAAAGCTTTTGCAAGATGTTTTCTAGTGTCCTGTTTAGCTTGGTTTTACCTACTTCTGGTAAAGGAAATTTTAATTTCCTCTGCTGAAATCTTTTTACAGTGCACCTGGAATCAGAGCACATTTTCCATCCATAACTCAAATTCTTTTTCCTTCATTACTCAACATTTCTTCATAATCTATTGTCTACCATGAATTTTGGAAGGAGGGATGTTTGCGTGCCTTCATGAATTCTCAGGTGAGATGTTTGGCCTCAAAGTCCTAAGAACACATGTCAGCCAAGTCACTACATTTTGGATATAAAACATATTTTTAGAGATCTGATGGATTTTTAGATGAAAAATGCTCTTGCATTGTATCTCATGCACTGACTGCAGGTGAAGTTTTTAATACCTTTTAAAAAATATTTTTTTAAAGAAAAATGGGCTAGGTTGATCTGCATTTAGTTTGCAGAATAGGTTAAGACAGGAAAGGATTCTTTTAGCTGAAATGTCGAATAAAACCTTCAATATTTTGTTGGGTTTTTTTCTAAAGTAAATTTATTTTTACAAACCTCATAGGAGCTTGTGTTTGAAAAGGTTCACAAATAATAAGAAAAACAAGATGAACATTCTGATTAAATACAAACTAATTTTTTGCCTTCTCCAGAAAATAAAGAAGAAATATTTTATGGCTAATTCTGAACAGTCTCATCCCTCCTCTTCATGTTTCCATTCCCCAAATACTAGTTTTTCCCCTAGATTGTATTAAAAAACCCAAGATGTCTCCTATTTTTTTTCAGAATAGCTTGCATCAGCACTTACGGTTTGACCTTGGGCATGTTCCTGGTTTGCATATTGCATGAAAAGCCAGTCCAGATTAAAACAGTTTAATGTGCATGGGTATCCATTAGGTATCCAAATAATAGATATGACATCTACATCAGATATCTAGTTAATATATAAATACTTTATGGGTAATTTTTTATGTCTATAGAGCTATGGAGCACTTTGGTTTCTTCTTGGTATACTCAGTACATGTAAAGCTTAAGGTTTCCTATTTGTGCACTTTTCACCCCCTTAATATCCCCTTTATGACATAAATGTCCCACGTTGCCACCACACCAATATACTGTCAAGAGGTCCTAACAAAAAAGGGTTCAGTTATCCAAGCAGAAATGTGGGGAGAAAAATCTTCTCAGAAGATGTCCTATCGATCCGGCACTGATGTTCTTGAGCCAGGAGGAAGACAAATAGCAGGGAGGTTGGACTAGGTGATCTTCAGATGTCCTTTTCAAACGCTACCCTTCTGCCATTCTGTGATTCTGTGTAAATTCCCCTTACTCATGGCTGCTTGATAACCCCTCCCAAGGTTTCGGGCTCCTTAAGACTCCCAGGCCCATAGACATAGCTCTTCCTCTTGCTGTGGCTGTGTAAGGCATAAGGGGCACATGGACCCTTTGGAAGCCCATAGCTTACTATAGTCCCAGCCAGGCAGGTGGTGGTTCCCATCTCAGACCATGCAAGAGGCTTTATAACCAGCCCTGTGTCTGTCACTTGGTTTTACTTACTACTAGTTAATACGAGTAAAATTACATTTGAAGCTCCTCAAGTATAAGGCAGTGCTCTGGCTCCCACGCTCATTCAGTTAGGCTTCAAGATTAATTACCTTCAGCAAAATATCCAAAAGACATGCAATAAAATGCGAATTTGCTAACAAAGGGAGAAGGATTTAAACTTGAGGTCTTATTTCCACGTCAGGAGGACATTCTGAAAATCTCAAACTCAGTTTTGTGTCACTCTCTTGTTTTCCATCTGTGGGGACGAGTCTGGAGTGTACCATTACATTGCCACCAGGTCCTGCCTTCTGCAGGGGCAGGCAGTAAAACACAAGGAGGCCAGCACTATATCTGCTTTCTCCTGTTAAGGGGGGAATGGCTAGGGAAGCCCCACCGTTTGAGTCCCTACCATAGGTGACAGGTTTACACTCTACCTCTTCGTACCAGATTTATCAACATTCCTAGGCAAAAAAATTGCAAGGATCTTAATTTTGGCAGGATTTAAAGGATCTTGAATAGACATAAGCTCTTCTGTGTAACTCTTCCAGGATCAATCATCTTAGCCCCTTTCTTGGGTTTTCGTAACAAGTTTAACACTTCCACCTCTTCTAGGCTAATGCAAACTCCAAGAGTGAATTTGATATGGAGGGTTTTCCTTGGACATTAATGCTAAGGTCATGAGAAGCACTTTTTGTTTATGCAGGGGGATTTCTTGCATCTTTTGAAAGATGAACAGCAGAAAGACTGTCACTTAAAGCCAGTAAAGCAATGTTGAATAGCAAACCAATGGCCATGTGCTTTCATCTCCTGTTGCAACTATTTTTATCACCACTCTGTACTTCATTGACCAATGGATTGTTTTCTCAGCTTTGCACTTTTATATATATATTATCCATCCCCCCCCCCCCCACTATTATTTTTATCTTCATCATTATATAGAGCTGCCTTTTGTGCCATTTAGGCATGAACCTCATTTGAACCCTAAGGCCCCATTTGTGACACACAAAAATACTGTCATTTACATTCTGTGCCAAAGTATTACATAAAAGGCAACAAACGGGAGGGGAGACAGGAAGCTGGGAGTAAAGATATATAGTCAGCAAAGTATATAACTTCTGGCATATTACTGCTTAATCCTAACATAATTATTCTCATCCTTTTATTTGATTAACTTCTAATGGTTCCTCTTGGTGTTAAAGGTCCCAGTCTGATCATTTGATTTTAGTGTCTGCTATAATTACCGATAATGTTCTTTGCAAGACAATTTAATGATAACCGCATAATGGCCTATATGAAGAAAGCTGCAGGGTTTCAATGCTTTTGAGTAATATAAAATACATTAGACTAACACAAGCTATCAACATGACAGGGAATGTTTGATTTACACCAAGGACTACGTTATAGAGTGGTGGAAGTTTTATTTGCCCTTTTTTTTTTTTTCCCAGCCGCTTACAATAGATGATTGAACAGTTGGACAATCTGCAACTTGCTGAGAGCAATAAAATGTAGCAAAAAGTTAGAAGTGACATGGAGTCAGGCCCAAAGACCTGGAGTGTCCTGCCAGATCACTGTGGCCTCAGGGTTTGTTTTGCCCACACCAGAGGATGTCTCTGGGAGAAAACTGTCAATGTCTTATAAAATCAAGCTTAGGTGAAGTTTCCAATCTGTGTTATCTTTTTCTGGGTGAATGGGTGGTTTGGATTTCCAGGTGGCTTTTCCAGTCTGTTGAAAAATCTCTGAATGAAGACAACTTGCCCTAATATTTGCTGACAGGTCTTTACCTCCATTTCCCAAACCTGACATAAAAAGAAATCTGATTTTACCTCAGCCAGTGTGGTCTTGTCATCCATGTTTTGCTTCACACCATTCTATTTTCACCGCTAAATATTACACTGAGCTAAGTGGTTCAAGCTTAGCAAACACTCCTTCGCTTGAAATTTAAGCAATCGCTCATGGTTCTGGCAAAATGCAGCATAATTTATGGTGTGTGTGTAGGAGAGAAAATTTCCTGTCAAAAAAAGGTTAGCAGTGGACATATTACATTTGCTGTTCTTTTTTATTCCAGGATAATGGCATTTGGACAAAAGTAGGCCCGTCCTGTTTATAGTGCTTTATGCCCCATTAGTATTATTGCAAGTCTCTGGACTCACATGTTAAAGCACTTAATCAAAGGCAATGGGTTGAAAATCATGTCCCAGCACTTCTCATATTTGATTTGTTCCTCCCAGATAGAAAGAAGTAAAAAACACATTACTAGCATCAAAACAGCACATGCATTATCTGCTAAGCAGTTGAGAAGCTATCATTGGGTTTTATCCCTTTGGGTACTAGGACAGACAGGAATTTTCCCCACTCATCCATTCAGAGATCTGAGACTGCTATTTTTCATTTTTCACCCTTTGACAGACAATCCTTTCATTTTCCATAGATCTCTATTTTAAAGACACCTTCATGTCACTTATTTTAATTGCAGGCTGCAGGCATGAAGCCTTAAAAAACAAACAAAGAAACAAACAATCAAACAAAAAAACCCCAAACTGAAACAAACAAAAATGAAAGAAAAGCTTTAGAAAGACAGTATTTGAAGTAGTGGTACTTTTGTGAAGATCCTCCAAGGATTTTCTCTGAGATAAAACTAATAATGGGAGAGGAACATATCTTAAGGGGAGAATTAATTTATACATTTAATTACTTGGGATCCACTTCAGTTCTTGAAGACTCATTTTGATTTTCCAGGAGAGCCCTGGATATGGCAGTTTGTCAGCCCTGACAAGGATCAAAGGAGCTGACAAACCGGGTATTTGGGACAAGTCCCATACAGGGCTGCAGCAGTGTTACTGTATTCATCCAGGTACACCTGGTTGCAGCTTGGAGAGGTGTCAGTGTTTTTTCTGCTCCCTTTCTCCAAGGATGAGCATAATGCTAAACCCATGTCTGGTGAATTTACAAGCAGCAGCCGCGTCACGCAGCCTGAGCACAAAGGAGGGCAATAAAGCAGTGTGGGAAGGAGGCAGCCAAATGTGATTAGCAGACCAAGGTAGAGTGTGTGCCTGCGCAGTTCAGGCAGCAAACCTTTGCCAGATTCTAGGGAACTGGGAGGAGATGGCAATTATGGCATGGATTGGATTTTATTTAGGTGCTGCTCAATCAAAAGGACTGAAACCTGCCCAGATGCTTTGCGGAGGCAGAATCAAGTAGCAGTGATCATGATTTACAGTGGGAAAATATAGACTGTACAAGGGAAAAGAAGAAGAAATAGTCCAGAATAGTCTACAAAATTTGTGGATGGTTCCAGGCCCACGGCTGACACAGAATTCAAGGGCTGGAACAACTTGATAATACTTACCTCTCTGCACTTTCTTTTCTGGATAGGCCAAGTGCCACAGTTGTTTTTGCAAAGTAGTTTTTTTCTTTTCTTCAACAGGAGCTTTGCTTTCCTCCACAGGTCCAAGCACATTTTGGTTTGTAAATAAAATACAAATTACTACACCTCATTAGTGAAATCTTGTTTGATTTGTACAGGTTCATCATTCTATTTTTTTTTCCAGTTTATGAGATGAAAGAAAATGAACACACACACACACACACACATTCAACCCTTCCATTTTTCTTCTTATGAGCATCTTTTGTGCTTCACTCTTTAGTGCTGTGGCCTCCACATCAATGAAACTCAAAACACAGAAAGGAAACTTGATACTTTATTTAGGATATTTAATAGCTAGAAGTTTCTTGCTTCTTTCTGTCAGTACCTAAGGGAATACAATGGCCCTGTGAACAGATAGAAGAAAAATTATCTTCCCGGACATTTAAAGCTCCTATATCTCATTTTCATTTTGTGAGCAGATGGAAAAGCCAGAATACTTGTCTGAGAACATGGAGGGAGTTTTCCATTAAAGTGGGGAGTCCAGACAATTTTAGTATTTTCCTCTGTTACCTTAAGGTAGAAACTTCTGCACCTAGAACATGAGGTCTGTGTGTGAAGCACTATTTGTACAAGGACTGTTAGTTATTTCCTCTCCCCTAAGTGTGCTAAGTTCACCCATTGGTGGACATTGGAATTTCCTTTGAAGTTCCCCTATTCCTGAAATCTCTGTAGTGTTGACAGTCTGTCTTCCTTGGCCTGCTCTGGACATCCCAAACAGGAAAATAAATGAAAGTTGCATTTAAAGCACAACTCATTCATTTGTGCATGCAGCACAACACATGGCCTTATATTTGCCCTTTATTTTCTCTCCCCTTCTAACACAGCCTAATGCCTTATTTACTTTTTTGACCTCTGCTGCACATTGAGCTGTCAGCAGCAGTGCCTAAATCCTTTTGCCATGAGTTACAGCTAATTCAGAACCCATCAGCATGTACAAGTAGCTTAAGCTGTTTTCCTTCCAGTGTGCATTACCTACACACTGCCTGTGTTTCTCATCTGTCTTGAACTGACCAATTATAATTTGTTAGAGACTTTCAGCAATCCTCTTTCACCTTTACAAGCCTTAACAACTCTGGGTGGTCAGCCCAGGAATCCAAGAAGAAGGAAGAGCTTGTTAATGCCATCAAAGATGATTTTTTACCCTCTGAATAGTATCTGACACAGTTTTCTGACACAGCCAACTTCTAGTCATTTAATCTTGTAGTTCAATATGCCAGCTGGGCCTGTGAAGGTTGCCTTCGTTTCATCTCTGGATATTGAATTTTGAGCTTGGTGGAGCAATCTCAGATGATAAAACAACCTGTGTATGTAAGAGGTCAACACACAGTTAAGTTATTGTCAGCTGTGTCAGTCAAAGTTTACTGCACTCCAGGTATGTCACCAAGGCTGCTTGTGAAACAGATGGTTGCCTTCTTACTTCTGTTGATGTTTTTGCATCTCTCTGTTCTCCTAGGAAATGCATTTTACTTTCCATTCGCTCTCTGCAGTGTGGGTCACCTGCTTGTGACTCAGGTTTGCTCTGGGTTCAGCAGTCCACTGCAAGCAGACCAATTTAGCAGGTACTTCATCCCCTTGAAGAGGATGTCTAAGATGAGTGGAGTCTCACCTCTCCAAAGAGGTTTCTTCTCCTCACTGGCTTCAAGAGAAATCTAAATAACCGCATTTTCTGACACAGAGGTTGCTAAGACCAGATGAGGACTCCCCTATTTGTTGATAAGGGAGGCTCATCTTATTATTTTCCATTCACTATCTTTCTGTAACTGCCCTCTACCATTTCTAAGGTTTCTTATCTGTGGTTAATTTCAACATGAACATTAAGAAATTGACTGGAAGATCTCCAAGATGGCTAGTTCAAGGCACATGGCTTCAAGAAGGGCTTGAGCAAATAAACTAATTTGTTTCAGCAAAGAGCAGTTTAAACAGAAAACCAAATTGAAGATTAGGCTATTTGAAAGGTTATTGCAAAGATGGGTTGGTAATGATGAGTGGGGAAACAGTTGCACCTGGGGAGGTTTTGGGTTGGGCAGTAGGAAAAAACACATGTTCTAGGAAAATGGTGAAGCCATGGAGAGAAGTGCCCAAACTGTTGCATGTATCCCACTCGGACACATCTCTGACAAATTGAGCTGTTTTTAAAGCATCCTCACACTCCTCATGCCTCATCTGAGGAAATTCAGGTTTTTCTTCCCTTGTGGTGGCAAAGCACCCTCTGGAGATACACAGACAACTGAGCAACCCCCTGCACAGCTTGGATGGTTATTCAGAGATCATTAAAAGATTCCCTACACATATCCTAATTAAAAACTCTGCAATGCAAACAGTAAGATAAAGGATTTTCTGACAATAAGCAGGATGAAGTGCTACTCGAGCACTAATTAATGTGATGGCAGTTAATCAACATGGAGTGTCTTGCAACACATTGGTAATGATGGTAGTGGATTGACCTTGAGGGCTTTGGGAAATATTTGCCACGATTTCTTTCAAATGTATCCATAAATTTGTTAAAAGTAGGTAGCACTCAGTAACAATGATTATTTTTATTTATAGGATTTACAGCGAGGTTCATCAGGTCTTCAGATCTCAGGTGTATTTGAAGGCCCAGCAACATCAGTTCATTTTTTTCATCCTGGGAAGATGACTCCTGGTTTACCTATTCTGCTCTTTGCTCATCCTGAAAGATGGGCGGTGTTTTGCTGGCTACACATTAAAGATGATCCTCAAATGGTCCCAATACCTGCTACACAGAGGTTTCGTTGTGGATTCCTTATTACCAAATGTTACTTGAAGTGGTCTTATATATAAAAGAGAAATCATCAGTAACAGGCAAAGGCACAATGGGAATGTGGCATGAAGCTCTCTTGTTTTACGAATACAAAAACAGATAAAACTTTTGAGTGCTTAGGTTACAATCTGTATGGAGTAAACCATGCTGCTGGTATTTATACTGCAGATTCATTAATCAATAACTTTAACAATAGGCAATTAATCAATACCTTTATCAACCCCGAGAGAGGATGACATCTCTGGTAGATCTCAGTGTTTTGCTGTAGACCCATGCCTTAAATACTCTTCCCTCTGTCACATATGAAGTATTTGACGGAATCCCGGGAGGCACTGAGCATTTCTCATTTTCAGGAGGTGATTGCATTCTCTGAAATCTCTAGTTTCCTGCTGGTATCACAGTATCACAGTATCACAATGCATCAGAGGTTGGAAGGGACCTCAAGAGATCATCAGGTCCAATCCCCCTGCCAGAGCAGGATCACTTAGGGTAGTCTGCACAGGAACACATCCAGGTGGGTTTTGAAAGTCTCCAGAGAAGGAGACTCCACAAACCCCCTGGGCAGCCTGTTCCAGTGCTCTGCCACCCTCACTGTAAAGAAGTTTCTCCTCATGTTGAGGTAAAATCTTCTATGTTCTAGTTTGAACCCATAAATATATGGATGTGTTTTTTCACCTGGGCAAATACAATGAGAACAGATTTTGTGAATGTGATCACCTCTTCCCTGCTGAGAATCCCAAAGGTAACAGACTTCAGAGACACCATCTCTGGTGAGCAGCATTGTCTTCTCTAGTCTAACTTGATAATCTGCCAAAGAGAGTCTGTACTAAGTTTATTTCACAACTAGATCTGTAGATGTTTCCCTGCTGGAATCCAACCATTCCAGCATCTTTAAGGAGGAAGGGTAGCCAACTCCAGGCTGTTCTCAGTACCACTCATAGCTTCTTGCTAATTCAGAAAACAACCACACAGCATCAACTGGCAACAGCATCCCTGATTAATCCAAGTTCTCTATAAAGAAGCTCTGTACTGTTCAAAAATCTTACTGAACAGTCTTGTACACAACACAAGCCCATTAAAATGATGGTCTGATTCTCTAAAGGTTTGGCTATATGGCTTCCCATAAAAAGTTTCATAAACCACCCACAATCAGCCGCCTTAATCCTCAATTCCTAAAAGCATATTGTGCACAGAGTGACACGCTGAAAAATGAGAGGAGTTCTCTGGGCACAGCACCAGAACTCGACTGCTAATTGTGGAAATAAATAACAACGGCTCCTCAAGGCCCAGTGGTTGGGTTGTTTGGTGGGTTGTTTGTTTATCCTCCCTACCAGCAAAATTTCTCCATGGGTGGAATATAGAAGTATGAAATGAAACGAAACCACCTACCCTCTACTGCATAAGTTTGGTTAAATGCAATACTTTGTGCGTAGGTTGGTTTTATTTGTGGTGGGTTTTGTTTGTTTGTTTTTTTCTTTCTCTGGGAGGGTGTGGTGGGTTGAAATTCCCCCTCCAAGAGTAACTTTACCAGACTAGCTCAGTTTGAAAGCAAATGGAGCTCTATTTACAAGCCAAACTACAATCTACAATGAAATGCAATGAACATGTACAAATATACAGTATTTACAATATTTACAGGTATTTACTATCAATAAAAGAGCACAAGGACCTCCCTGACCAAAGACCAGGGAAAGCTGGCTCCCTGCCTCTCCCTCTCTGCCTCCCCCTCTTTGCCTCCCCCTGAACCCTCTGTACAAAGGGAAGAGAGAAAAAAGCAGGATAGGTTAATACCAGTCAAAACAATACAGTCAAGGTCAGCAAAAGCCTGTTAGTATCTTCCCAGCAAAGCAGCAAGAAGAGAAGACCAGAACAGAACAGAACTGAATTGAACTAAAGATTGTTTTGGGAATGAAACCTTATGGGAGATATTCCTCCAATGGAATTGTTTAGAATAATCATTATTTTCCTTTTTACACCCAATAGTGATTTATTTACATTTTTGCTACTTTCTGCTCAAAATCTGTGAAAAAATTTAATGGCATAGACCTAAACTACCACAGAAGGTCAACGGAAAATGGAAAAATCATTCTGTTTTGAAATTTAAATTGTCTCTTACAACCATCAAACAGTGACCAGCAGCTCGATTTCACTGCTAAGTATGGAGCAGAAGGGTGACAAAAAAATTGCAAATGATGCATGGCTGACAAGGAGACATTCTGTAGTCCAAGTTGACATAAATTCCTTCTCCATTCATTTCCTAGACCCTCATTTAGCTATCTGGTGAGCAGTTGTCCTCATGAAACTTGCTGGTGCTCTGATAGTTATTTTCTGTGGGTTTCCTGAGTCTTCTGGCTTTTCTGTGCATGTCAGGAGTAACATTCAGCACCATTCCTGAGCACAGAGTTCCTGCTTGGGATCTGCAAGGGTAATCCCACCACAGGGGCTGCATGGGCACAAACATGGAGATGGACAGATCTCCCTATATTTCCTAGCAGGTGATGTGTGCTTTTGTGTAGTCTTCCAGACTCAGAGATTCATTGTTGATTCATAGCTTGGGTGAATCTAAGCTGCACTGAGATGAATCTAGAGGACTGACCTTGTTCCAACTCACTGCAGGGCGACTGGACTAGATGGCATTTAAAGGTCTCTTCCAACCCAAATGATTCTGTGATTCTATGATCCCATGACCCCAGTGAAAGGCCGTACTTTATTTTTTTTTCCAGGAAAATGGGATCTGGACATGAAAATTCTTGCCTATTAAGCTCCTCTGTTACATTACATATTTTAATGAATTATTTGGGATTGATATAGAAGTCTGTGTAGATCTGGATATAGCGTAAAATAATATTGCACACTGACCATCCTTCTATTTTGGTATATCCCTTCACTTTGATGGTAGCAACAGGGAGTAAACACAGTCCTAACTGCCATCAGATCACATTCTGAACTTCAGATCCATCCAGTGTTTAACTGGATAAGGGCTGCTGTGAAGTGTGCAGCAGACCAGGTGGTGGCATGCAAAGCTGATGTTTTCTGAAGCTTCTTGCCAATGCATCTAGATGGATGAAGCTGAAGACATGGAACATTCTAGACATTTATTCTTGAAGATCAGAAGCAAAATCTGCTGCAAATAATTTTTGATGGAACTCCTTACTTTGCATGGATGTGCAGGCCTGTATCGTAGCAAAGTCTCACAGGACAAAAATACAATCACATTCCCATGTCCTTTATAGCAGTAATAGGGCTGAACACAAAGACTGGCTGAAGGCATCTGTTTTACTACTGGCCACAAGCTGCACTTTCAAAGACCATAACTGAGAAAGGAAAGCTCTAATTTGGATGTCAATGGTTGGCACTGCTAATAAAGGCCAATTTGCTCAGTTAACAAGTAGTATATGCCTTGGAAAGTGTGATGATTTTCCACACACCAACTTAACTATTGACCCTTGAAGCATTCTTTTATGCCTGTGGGATCATTCATCAGATGTTTCCCTTTCTTGTATCTACATTATGTGTATAAAATAAGGTCTGATGTTACACAACAGGCAGATTGAGCTTGGTGAGATCCAATCTGGAGTTACTTATAATTTTCAGAAGATATGCCCAAGGCTCGTCTTACAGTGTTAAGAAATGCAGCTAGTTCTGTATTTCCTCTTTGCCAGTCAGCAATAATGGATACTTCAGGAAGAAGTCTAGAAAAGGAGGTCTAAAGAGTATTTTTTTCCTTTTGAATATTTCCTTAAAGCTTCTGACAAGGAGCTGTCGAGGGACTGCTTGAGTTGAGAATGCATCTGGACCACTGATAGAGTAACCACAGAAATACTTACCCTCTCTAAATTTAGTCTCTTTCTAAACTCATTTGAACTTTTAGCCTCCAAAATATCCTGGGGCAACAAGCTCAGAAATGCAATTAAATTATCTGTGAAAATTATTTGTTTCACCTAATAATAGGAAGATCATAGAATCATAGAATTGTCAGGGTTGGAAGGGACCTCGAGGATCATCTAGTTCCAAGCCCCCTGCCATGGGTAGGGATACCTCACACTACATCAGGTTGCCCACAGCCACATCCAGCCTGGTCTTAAAAACTTCCAGGGATGAAGCTTCTACCACCTCCCTGGACAATCCATTCCAGGGTCTCACCACCCTCATGGTGAAGAACTTCTTCCTTACATCCAGCCTGAATCTCCCCACTTCCAGCTTTGTTCTATTCCTCCTAGCCCTGTCACTACCTGATAGCCTAAAAAGTCCCTCCCCAGCTTTCTTGTAGGCCCCCTTCAGATACTGGAAGGCCACAATAAAGTCTCCTCAGAGCCTTCTCTTCTCCAGACTGAAAAGCCCCAACTCTCTCAGTTTGTCCTCATAGGAGAGGTGCTCCAGCTCTCTGATCATCCTCATGGCTCTTCTCTGGACATATTCCAGCATGTCCAGATACTTCTTGTAATAGGGATTCCAGAACTGGATGCAGTACTCCAGGTGGGGTCTCACCAGAGCTGAGTAGAGGGGGAGAATCACCTCCCTTGACCTGCTGGCCTCACTTCTCTTGATGCAGACCAGGCTCTGGTTGGCTTTCTGGGCTGCAAGTGCACATTGACAGCTCATGTTGAGCTTCTCGTCCACCAACATCCCCAAGTCCCTCTCCTCAGGGCTGCTTTCCAGCCAGTCACTGCCCAGCCTGTATTTGTGCTTGGGATTGCCTCGACTCAGATGCAGGACCTTGCACTTGCTCTTGTTGAACCTCATGAGGTTGGCTTGTGCCCACCTCTCCAGCCTGTCCAGGTCCCTCTGGATGCCATCCCTTCCCTCCAGTGTGTCTGCTGCACCACACAGCTTGGTGTCATCAGCAAACTTGCTGAGGGTGCACTCAATGCCTCTGTCCATGGCACCGACAAAGATGTTGAACAAGAGTGGTCCCAGCAATGATCCCTGAGGGACTCCGCTTGTCACTGGCCTCCACTGGGACACGGAGCCATTGACAGCCACTCTTTGGGTGTGGCCATCAAGCCAGTTCTTTATCCATCTCATGGTCCACCCATCAAACCCATGTATCACCAGTTTGGAGACCAGGATGTGGTGTAGGACAGTGTTGAAGACTTTGCTCAGGTCCAGGTAAATTACATCAGTTACTCAGCCTTCATCTATTAATGTCATGACCTTGTCATAGAAGGCCACCAGATTTGTCAGGCAGGATTTGTCCTTGGTGAAGCCATGCTGACTGTACCCAATCACCTCTTTGTTATTATTCTGTCTCAGCAATGCCTCCAGGAGGATCTGCTCCATGATCTTACTGGGCACAGAGGTGAGACTGGCTGGTCTATAGTTCCCTGGTTCTTCCTTCTTTCCCTTTTTGAAAATGGGAGTTACGTTTCCCCTTTTCCAGTCAGTGGGGACTTCCCCAGACTGCCATGACTTTTGGAATATAATAGAGAGGGGTTTCCAACCTCCTCCACCAGTCCCCTCAGCACCCCTGGGTGTATCCCATTGGGTCCCATGGACCTGAACACTTTCAGGTTCTTCAGATGGTCATAAACCTGAACTTCACTCACAATGGGCAGTTCCTTCTTCCAGTCCCTGCCATTATCTTCCATTACTCTGCGAGTGTGGTTGGAGCCCTTGCCAGGGAAGACTGAGATAAAGAAGTCATTGAGAACCTCAGCCTTCTCCATCTCACTTGTCACCATCTTCCCTGTTTTCCTTCTGAAGGAAGGCCCACACCTTTCCTAGTCTTCTTTTTACCATTAATATACCTGTAGAAATTGTTACTGTTCCCCTTGATCTCCCTGGCTACATTTAATTCTAATTGAGCTTTAGCTTTCCTAACCAGGACTCTTGCTGCTCCCGCAGCTTCCTTATATGCCCCCCATTCTAGCTGTCCTTTCTTCCACTCCTTGTAGAGTTTCTTTTTGTGTGACAGTGTGTCCAGGAGCTCCTTGCTCATCCAGGCAGGTCTCCTAGCATTCTTCCCTGCTTTCCTCTTTGTGGGGATACTTTGCTTCTGGGCATGGAGAAGGTGATCCTTGAATACTGGCCAGCTGTCCTGGGCTCCTCTTCCCTCTAAGGCTTTGTCCCACAATACTTTGGCCAGCAGATCCCTGAAGCAATCAAAATCTTCATGCCTAAAGTCCAGGGTTGTAAGCTTGGGATATGTCCCCCTAGTTGCCCTGAGTATCTTAGATTCTATTGCTTCATGGTCACTGCAGCCAAGGCTGTCTCTGAGCCTCACACTGATCACCAGCCCTTCCTGTTGGTGAGAACAAGGTCCAGCACAGCACCTTTTCTTGTTGGTTCCTCTACCATTTGGAGGAGGAAGTTGTCATCTATGCAATCCAGGAACATCCTGGAATGCTGGTGCCTTGCTGTGTTGTCCCTCCAGCAGATGTCAGGGTGGTTTATATCCCCATGAGGACCAGGATCTTTGAATGTGAAGCCACTTCTATTTGCCTGTGGAAGGTCTCACCTGCTTGGTTCTGCTGGTCAAGTGGCCTATATCAGACACCTACAGAAATATTTCCTTCCCCTGTTTTCCCTCTAATCTTCACCCATATACTCTCAACCAGCTCATTATTCTTCCCCAGGTGGAGCTCCACTGATTGCAGTTGGCCACCTATCCCTGCATTCCAGTCTTGGGAATCATCCCACCAAGTTTCAGTAATAGCCACTATGTCATGGCATCCCAGCAGCACAGTGGCCCTTAATTCATCCTGTTTGTTGCCCAAGCTGTGTGCATTTGCATAGAGGCACTTCAGCTGGGCTGGCCCTGTCCTCCTCTTGTGCCAACTCTCCTTGATTTCCACAGAGTGTCCTGGTGCATGATCCGTGACTTGCCTCAGGGCAGCAAGTTGAGAGCCCTCACTAGCTCTCTATCCCTCTGCCTCTGGTGAGCTGCCCCAATGCCTGTCAGAGGCAAGCATGAGATTAACAACCCCTTCTCTCTTCGAATGTCATTTAAAGTCCTGTCAATGAACCCTGCCAACTCCTGCCCTAGAATCCTTTTCCCCCTCCTGGATAGGTGGATCCTACTGGTTGCTTGCAGTTCTGGTGTCCTGTGAAGTGTGCTGTGATCATAAAATCCAAATTCCTGTTGATGACACCAGTCCTGGTGCCATGAGTTGACCTGTTGGCTCTTCCTAAACGTTCCCTCATCCGTCACTGATGTCAGAGGGATGGAGGAGAACACAACTTGAGCTCCTGATCCCTTTAGCATTTGCCCCAGGGTCCTGAGGTCTCTTTTAACTGATTGTCAGCCTCTTGCTGCTGCATCATCACTAGCCACCTGAAAAACCAGAAGTGGGTATAGTCTGAAGGACTCACAAGGGAGGGAAGTCTAGCTATGACATCCCTTACCCAGACACCAGGGAGACAACAGAACTCTCTGTGAAGGGGGTTTGATCTGCATATCAGACCCTCTGCTCCCCCCAACAGGGAATCACTTACAACAATGACCCTTTGATTTTTCTTTTCAGGGTCAGTTTTTATGGCTGGTCCGGAGCAAGTCAGCCTTGGTGGCACTTCTGGGCCTTGGGACAGTTTTGGCTTTTGTGAGCCCTCATCCTTCCACTGTACCTTTCAAAGCTTTCTCTGTCTTTGACAAATAAGCTGCAAAGTTGTGACTGCAGTCACAATTTACCCAGGTTGCATTGGAAAAGAGTAGGCTGAGGGGAGACCTCATTGCTGTCTACAACTACCTAAAAGGACCTTGCGAGAGGCTGGTGCTGGTCTCATCTCACAGGTATTTAGTGATAGAACAAGAGAGAATGGCCTCAAGCTATGACTGGGTAGGTTAGACTGGACATTAGGAAACATTTATACAGGAATGGTCAGGCATTGGAATGTGCTGCCCAGGGAGTTGGTTGAGTCCCCAACCCTGGATGTGTTTAAAGGTCATTTGGATGTGGTACTTGGGGATCTGGTTTAGAGGTGAACTTTGTAGAGTAGGGTTATTGGTTGAACTTGGTGATCTTGAGGATCATTTCCAACCTGAATGTCTCTGTGATTTCTGTGATTCTAGGAAATTAGTAAAGCAGAAGCACAGCTCCAGATCTTGGTTCTCTCCTGCATCCAAGAATCCTTCTCTCCAAGGGTACAGCATGAAAGGCTTACTCATTTTCAGATCTGTACCTCTCACTCTGTGAAGACACACAGTATTTTCATAATGTCACCTCTGAGTACAGGCAAGAAAAATTTGACATTAAAAAGAGTTACCCAATTCCTGTGACAAAGTTTGAGCTACCAGCTTCCACCAGAAAAGAAAAATACATAAAAAACCCCAAAACTCAGATTTGTAGTTTAGACACAACTCTGGTAGAGTCCAAACATCAATGTAAAGCAAATCTTGGGAACTACATACTATTTCCATCTTAGTTTCAAGTACTAGAACCTTGTTCTGCCCATAAGAGAATGTCATGAATAGGCCAGGTTACATTAGTGAGTGGGTCCCATCTGTCCCCTGCTACAACTCAATTTGATTTCATCCATTCTCTTTTGTCTCTTTCACTTTGGAGCACATTTTTGAGAATCTCACAACAGGCACCAGGGCAACTGCTTAGTATTCAAAATTGCTATTAAGAATCCACAGAGATATCTGACAAACAATAGGACTGGCCACTTTCTCCAGGTATCATTTCATCAGGCTCTTTAGAACCCCCAAATAGAAGGCAAAGACATTTCAAACAGTTATTTAGTGAGGTTAAAATATCTGTACAGCTTGCATCTGGCCAGTGTCAATGGGATTGCAAGGGCTTCTTTGAGCTTTTACTCGTTCTTTTCTTGCAACAATAGTAAGAGGGTATAGATATAGAGTGAGCTATTCTGCCTTTGTTTAAATTTTAAATGGTCTATAGAAATGCTACTCTGTAGAATATGATTAAAATTGAGCAGAATAAAAAGCTCTTTCCATTTTTTACTCAGGTAGGCTGGCACTATACACCATATAATAGAGGGATCACTTATGTATTACTCCATCTGTAATATGCATATTCAGAAATGTCGATTAAAAATCATATGACATAATTTTAATGTTCCAGCATCAGGTATCCTTTTTATGGTGACCCCAAGCAACTCTACCTCCATTCCTTTGTGCATTGCTACCAGCAATTAACACAGAAAGTCTGAATGTAGAGAACACCAATGGCAAACACCAGGAATAAAGTCATGTTCCTACTGATATCCATGACAAAACACTCACAGTTTTCAAGTAAGCCAGTATTTCTACCCTAATGCACAGTTCAGGCTGCTCAGTGGCCTTGCCTAAGCCAGAGACTGAGCAGTATATTGACTATGTCTTCTTCATCACTGCCTCAAGGAGGCACACAGCATAATTCAGCCCTGGGATGTCCATGTTCATGATGGTAGCTTTTTTTCTGATGGTAAAATCTCTTCCAGGTCCCCTCCTCCACCCTCAGCCTCACACCTTTCCATGTCCCACACTATTTCTTTGAGTTCTCTGAAGTGCCTTGCCCGTATGCACTGTTTCAATGTCCTAGCACTACTCCACCACACTTTCAGCACCTGATTGGAGCAGAGTCAGACCAGCAGTGAAAACGCTGTGCCCTTGACTTGAGTTTCTCCAGCCAAGCCAAAGCCTGAGACACTTTCAGAGAAACCTGTGTCCTTGTTGAGAACAACAGGAATCTGCTCTCCAACTAATTCCTGGACACCACAAAGGATAAAGCTAAGTAGCCCTGTGTCCTCAGCTGTTTTACATCTCCAGCAGCAACAACTACAGCCCATAGTTTATCCTAGATCCATGTTATCTCAGGTGGGGAAACTTTCATAACTGTTGTCTTTTTTTTTTCCCCCTTGAAAATCTGAGTTGTGCTTGACCACCTTTTTAATTTCCTTTCCCGACAACTCAGTGAAGTGGCTTAGAAACCTCTGGAAGAGATAGTGTGGAACATGATAGTAACGTTGTTAGGACGGTCCACAGTGAACACAGGAACACCAGGGCTGTGTCATGCCCTGCCAGGGCTTGGGACTACTTGAGTTACATATGGATTTCAGCCTGCAAGATGGGGCTGTGTGTCACAGGGAGGAAAAGATGAGCTTGTCCTTTCACTGGTTTTCTGGTTGTATTTTGTTCCCTGTGAACTGCTGTTAATGGTAGGTCACTTCTAGCGATCTGCTTGGTCTCTTTTTAAACTGTAATCAGTAAAAAACTCTAAGAAACATGGAAAGAAAAAACCTGACTGCCTTGGCTACTAGATGTGAATGCAGGAAATACAAGAAGAAAAGGACTGGTATTAAAGATGTATGATTTGATGATTTGATGTGCAGTACCTGATGTGTAGGAAATATAGTTAGTTTTCCATTAATCATACTTGTTCCTCTACTGAAAAGCTACCCACCAACCTGCAGTCCTGGGATATACA
This sequence comes from Indicator indicator, assembly GCF_027791375.1. Taxonomy (NCBI): domain Eukaryota; kingdom Metazoa; phylum Chordata; class Aves; order Piciformes; family Indicatoridae; genus Indicator; species Indicator indicator. The sequence goes on along the minus strand of NC_072053.1, from coordinate 11,384,165 downwards.
GGATTTTAAAAGGAAAGAATCTGCTCCAAACTTGAAAATTATGTGAAACCAATGGTCCCTTGATTGCTTAGAAATCTGTAGGGTGGCATATGTCTGACTGGATGTCATTGACTCATTAGGCCCAGTCAAAAACACATTCCAACTTTCAACTACCCACAGATCTCCATGGTGTACACTCAATTTTAAAACAATTAAAACAGCTGTTTGGGAGGCTGAACGGCAGTAGAGGGCATAGAAGCTGCAAAAGCATTATTTATTTTGTGAGAAACTATCAGTCCTGTCAGAGGGAAGTTCTGTCTGCAACAGACTGAGCAGTTGTGATAAAAATGAGAACATATGGGAAGCTAATATTTTATGATTTAACAGCTTTGACTTGTAGATGAGCCTCCATCTTCTCCAGTCCAGGAATAATAAATATGCAAGGAGGATTGCCTTGTTCTGTGGATCCCAAGGATAGGTTTACTGTATAGAAGGTGGCCCATAAGGCTTGTAGCCCTCTCCCCATCCCTTTGGGTTTGGTTGTTTGAGATGAGTGCACCCCAAGTTATGTTGTACAGAAAAGGCAAACTTCCAGGCAGCAGCTCCCAGTTTACACTGCCGCTAACCAGTCTTGTCACTGCCTGGGTGCAACTGCTTGTCCATGCTCAGGAGCTCAGGTGGCCATCCAGCCTTGCAACCCTGCATGTGCTGTACACAAACTGCAATCTGATGTTTTTGTTCCTGTAGGGAGCCTGACATTATGAGGTAAGTCTAGACCTCCGAAGTGTTCCTCCTGCCCATGTCACTGAGGGGAAGAACTGAAGGTAATATCCACTCACCACCTATTTGCAGGAATGATACTACCCATTTTTATTGAAAAGTTCAAACCTGTTCAATATAGCTCCTCAGAGCTTCAGGAAAGTGGCTTCCAGCAGGGCGTCTAGATTGAGGTTGCTTTGGTGTAGCCAACTGGTCTCCACCCACACTGCTGACTTCCAAACACTGAGGATCAAAAATCACCTGCCTTACTAAGTTTGCAAAGCGCTTCTCAGCTGTGGCTGTTTGCTTTCTGGAAAGAAAAAGGCACAAAGCTGAGATGATTTTCCCTAAGTCACTAGTAGGGCAGAGCATGAGGCCAAAAGCATGGTTCTGGCTTGCAAAGCATTGTCTCCTATCATCCCTGTTCAGATCCCTCAAATTTTTCCTGCTGTATATTTATAGCTTTACAGATGAACCCTGCCCTGGGCTTTAATTCCTTCTTCTAGATTTAATCTTTTTTTATTAAGACCATTTAGCACTGATCTATTTATCAACTCTATAATACCCTGCTGACACAAAAAATGTTGACACATCAAGTTGAAGTGCTGGAACCACCATTTTCCAGTGGCTTTTTGAAATAATAACAAGCAACACTTATCATTTGCCATCCAATCCACTTGTGCAATAAGCAAAAAGCCAAGCAAACTGCTTTTCCCCTGCACAAAGCAGTAATTTGTGTGGCACAGTCAAACCGACTCAGGCTGCACAGGGAATGAAGATCAAAGGGGAAATTCACCTGCCTGTCTTGTTTGCTATTGATCTGAATCGTAGCCACTTTATCAGTAGCACTTTGCCATCACCCCTCAGAGATCAGAGCCTCCTATATCTTCCCAACTCTTTTATTTATAGAACCATTTAATAAATACATTTTCTTTCCCTGGTCTCTCTTTTTTTAGTGTGTTCTGTTTTGTTTGACCAGGAGAAACAAAGCTTTGCCCACGGTGTCAAGGAAAAGGAAGGGTATATGGCCCCAATTCAGCAAAGCATGTAAATACGTGCTTGGTTTTGAACAGGGCAAGAAATACATGCCCTTCCTCTTAAAGGCATGTAAATACGTGTGGTGTTCTGAAATGCAGCTGCATGACACAGAAGCAAATGCCACAGGAGAAAGAAAACGGTCACCTGAATATTTGTTTTCCATCTTTGCTTCCTCCCTCCTCCCTCTAGTTCATTACTACTAATTGTTAGGGTGATTGGGGCAGAGCAAGCACCTACCTGATGAAAATAAAGCATTTATGTACTAACCTTTGAGTGGTAAAAGGGGTGAGGAAGACTGTAAAAACAGAAAAGGAAAAAGAAATCCCAAACCATGCTGCTAAGATGAATAAATGACTCTCCTCTTCACAATGCCAGTGTCACACAACCTGCCTGCACTGGATTGAGACCTACGCGATCCTCTTCTAATTGAAATCACTTTACCTTGACCTCCAACAGTAAACTGAAAGCTTGTTGCTCTTGCTGCCAGCAAAGCATCAGCAGTAGGTTGTAGGAAATCCCAGCTGGGGACATGAGCTGCATTCACATGGCATTAATCTCACACTAAGTGGCACTAAGTCAGGAAGTACCAGCAAGTCTGTAAAACAGTTCCTGTGCCCGTTAGATGCTGCTGGCTTTGCATTTACCCACGTTGATACCTTCCTTGGCTGCTGTCTTGTCTCTGCTGCTTGGAGTTATAGAAGTGCAGCAAATAAGGCTGGAAGGAAACCCAGAAAGTATTTTAATGCATGCCCTTGACCTAAGGTGAGATGAGCTAGACCTAAACCATGCCTGCGAGGTATTTGCTAAACAGTGCTGGAGATCCATCACTTCTCTGGGCAACCTGCAGCAGGGATTTGATAGCCATTTCAGTGCAGATCCTTTGACTCCTCAGAAAGTCTGTGGGTGGCATGGCACCTAATTGATTCAGTGGGATTTGCATGTGCAGTTCTGAATAAGACTTAAGGGTTTTCTGAAGAGTTTTTATGGTATTGTAATGCTACTGACAGGCAAATGTTGACCTACAGCGAAGAACAGGAGAGCAGAGCAGGTTATTTTAGCAGTTTCTGCTCGTGCTGCACCAACTCTGTGGAAAACATGTTACTTTATTGTTAGCGCTGCCAGTTCAGATCCCCTCTCTGTGTACAAAGTGCTCTCTTTCCAAAGACACTCCAAAAAAAGTGTCTTGGCTTCCCTCTTGTTGAGTATTTAACTACAGTAGCACATAAGATCCCCATGTAACTGGCACTACCTTGCATGGGGAAAGAATTGAGAGCAGCCAGAAATGCCCCAGCTCCAGGGCATCTCTGAGCACACATGGGCTGCTGAATAGATGGGAGTGCCTCCCCTCCCCTCCCTTCCCCACCTTTTGCCTCCCCTCCCTTTCCCTCCCTCCCCCTCCCTTCACCTCCCCTCCCTTCCCCTCCCCTCATTACAACAAACCAAATCAAAAGATGAATGAAATAAATTTTTTAATACTTAAGTTTGTATTTTTCTAGATGAACTGTGACAGAGATTTAAAGATGGGTTTGTTACAACCAACAAGCCATGGGAGGAAGAGAAGCAAGATTTACCACTCCCTGATTAAGTTCAGTTCTTCGTTACTAAATGGGATTATCTTCAAGCATTTGTTTTTATGGGGCAAGAATAACGTAAAATAAATATAGGTGAGTATTTAATGAAACTCCAATCCAGCCCTTCATAAACCTGTGGCTTACTTTGAGGAAACTTGCTTTGTTGAGAAGCAGTGCATTTCAAAGATGTCAAGTCAGCTTTCTAAAATGAAAGCACCACAAACAAATGCAAGGAGTGCTCCAGAGTAATTGACTCACAGTGCAAAGTTCCTAGAGCTGAAAGGTAGGAGCTTTGAGGCTCATTCCTGAAAAAAAAAAAAAAATAAAGCAGCTTTTATTTTTGCTGATCATTGCTTGGATTCCCCCTGGAATGTCTGCTGTAGCACATTGGACCAAATGGTCCAGTTTGAAGTTAGAGGTGGAAATGGTCCATGGACGGAGGAAGAGTGAATATTGCTGGGGTATTACTTCAGTCCTCACCTCTGTGCCCAGAGCTGCCCTATCCCCTCTGCAACGGAGAGCCAAGTTTCAAGCCATTGCATTGGTCTGTGAGGCTTGTACTCCAGGTGAAGTAGGAGAAAAGATGGTGAAAACAGATTATGAGATGGATGAGCTGTGACTGAGGTTTGTTAGAAGATTAAGTTAAGAGCTGGGGCCCATAGAATCTGGTGGTGAAACTCCCGGTGGGTTTCTGATGATGTCTTAGAGCAGGCATAGGCTTATCAGGACTGACAAACCTTTCCAGTTTCCCCTCTCCTAATTATTTTATAGGGTATTATCATACTAATATGTGAGCATCAGATCTATTTTTTTCTTAATCTAAACTTGTGAAAACAGTGCAGCATTAGGAGTGTGGTAATAAACGAAAAACGTTAACGTGTAATTCCCTTATGCTTTTGAAAAATTACTTCATAAATGCAAAGTAAAATATTTTCCTTTTTATTACCTGACAATTACATATTAAGAACTTCTTTTTATGTTTAAAAACATATGCAATACGGGCAGGCAGGCTCCAAAATGTAATTGCTTTCTTTCTATAAGAATCAGATGTCATTTTCTCCAAACTAAACTCTGAAAAGAGATAGGGGAAGCAAATTGTTGTATGCATTAAATTTTGAAACATCTGATAGCATTCCTCAATTAAACTATTTAAATGAAAAAAGATTGCTTTACAGCTCTATCATATCCACTGAATAAAACCTCTGTTGAGGCAAATTGGCAGTGGCAGGTACCAAATGCATTGGCCTTAATGAGACTGGACAACCTAATAGAGGTCATTGGTAATTGTTATTATATACAATATTGCACTGTCAAAAAAAAACCCTTAAGCTACACACATTGCTCAAGACATCTGAGTTTCATTGCTGCAAAAAGCAGCCCTCATCTTCCTATGTAAAGCAATACTATTCTTGTTTTTCATCATGAATTACAGGGTACTCTATAAAGGGAAACAGTGTTGGTCACCATTGCCATTTTATGAAAGACTTTCTAGAGGTCTTAGGAAGCCCATTTGGAACAATTTTCCATCAATTACAATGGAAGCTGTTATTGGAGTTGTAATTATGTCTCCTTGACCAAGCCCTTTGGATCCACTGAAGAGAATCCTGTTGATTGAGTTGTCCTGGGATCAAACTCTGTTGGGATTTTTCTGATGCTTGGCTGCTGCAGAAGCTAAAGGATCAAAGTCTGCCCATATGATGATGTTGATTATCTGCTAGTTGTTAAAAAATGACAGCTCTTAAGATTGAATTTGCTGGAAGGAAGAGTTAACTCTTGTTGACTCCTTGGCCTGATGTGTTAGTATTAAAATGAATTCTTGTAAAGAAGGGTTGCATTCAACATTTTAGTTTTTCTGTTCCCAAAATCCTCCAGGTTCCTAGTAGCACACCAATCTTTCCCATAGCTAGTGGGCTACATCTTCTCTTCTGTCAGTAGTTTTATCCAGATAGCACTGTGGATCCTCTCCTTTTGAATGTAAAGTCTTTCTATGATTTGTTTGAATTATTTTGAAATACTTCTTACAATCTATGCAGAAGGGATTCAGAAATAAGAGTTTGGGAGATTTCAGCCCTCTGGGGCACGGGTTCACGTATCTTTCATAGTACACACATGGCCATGTAATCACTTGGTATTCTCTCTCCCCAGCATCTGTTAATGAAATCCTGCACTATCTCTCACACAGGGGATAGCTGATGGCTTCACAAGTTGCTCTGTATGTCTGGACAGTACAGAATTTCCTGACAGATTTTGGGGGAGCACCTAGGTGAGCATCCTTTTTAGGGTCTGTAACACCAAAATGACAATATTATTCACTGACAAACTCTTTTCTCCTGCTACAGCAGGTGTTCCTTGACAAAAATAAAACCCCCTCTTGATTGCTGGGAATGTCTTGCAGTTGGCAGAGTCTTGATATGAGCCCCACTGTCTTTCTTTTAGATGTTGTATCAAAATAGCTAGTCTCTGCTGAGTTTTTTACGAAGTACAAAATGTATGTCCATTTAACCTAATAAAATATTAAATAATATTAAAGCTATAGTATTTAGTTGCCCATTTTCCTGCAACTTACGTAACCTTGTACACCAGGGCAAAGTGAGCAGAAGTCATCACCCCTCCTGATCTACTAATGCTTTGCACTCAGCTCTACATAGAAATGCTTCACAGCATAAAATCATCTTGGGCTTCCATGGTCTGCTGTTGTTGGTCAGTGATGGAATCTTCTTTGGGTCCAGATTAATTTCTACATGACTACATTGGGCTTTTGCAGTCATCTGACCTGCTGCACACACATGGGGCGGGATAGAACTTCATGGAGGTACAAAAAAGTGTTAAATTAATCCACAGAGGCTTTAATTCTTCTTATACATATGTCTACTGTGTATCTTACCCTTATTTTTGAGACTTGAGCTCCTTAGTTGAATATTGTAAACTATTAAGGTCAACACTGCAATATTTTAATCTTGCTATTTAACAGAAGCAAGATTTTTTATGGCAGGGAAAAATGCTACAGGGGGAAGAAAATGCTACACAAACACCTAGCAGGCAATTGTGAGTAAAATCAAACAAAACTTTGGGTAAGACTTTATATCTTTATGTATTTAATGTGTTAGCTCATACTGACAAACTGATTGAAATAGATAACTTTTTTTTTTTCCTTTCAGTGTGGAGGATTTCAGGGGAAGGACAATACAAAGGTTCTTTCTGTAGCTGAAAGAAATAGCATGAGTTTACATTTTTTTCCATACCATGCATGCAGCTGATGCACAAAAAGGTGTAATTACAATGTGACATGGAAGTGATTGTCTGAGCCTGAGAATCAGTAATGTTAACACCTCTCAAAATAAATTTCAATTTGATTCTGTGAATTTTACATTGAAATGAGTTTTTTCTTTAAAACCCTGGAGAAAACAGCCTTGTATGTGCACATTAACAAATAGCTTTGCAAATCTAGGCTAAAGTGAGTATTCAATTTCAGGAGGTCAAATTGAGATTCACTCTCAACAGCAAAACGACTAAGCCACATGAGCAAAAGTTAATTCTCTTGTAGACATGACAGAGATTTTACCTGTTACTAAGGTGGTCATTTTCCCTTAAGCCTCTCTTTTAAGCTTTCTTTCACTTTCCTACTGACTGCTGCATCCTTGTAGTAAAAAGCCCTGGAGCTAAAGAATGAGGTTTTCTAGAAGATGATAGAATCACAGAATGGTTTGGATTGGAAGGGACCTTAATGATCATCTAGTTTCAGCCCCTCTGCTATAGGCAGGGACACTTTCTACTAGACAAGGTGGTTTAAAACCCCATCCAACTTGGTGCCCACTGCATAGCATCATCCAAATGGGTAGCAGAATAATCAATCTTAACATTCAGACTGCAAAAAATCTCAGCCCATGTGGCTCCAGCCAGGACTTTATTACCCTGCTAGAGACCCCAAACATATAGCAGGATTGATGAGGCCCCATGTCTACTCATGTAAATTCTTTACCTAGGAGACAAGAACTTTATTGAAGGCTAATGGCAGAAAACCTGCAATGGCTTAAGCTGCAGTTTTGCAACCCTCTTTGGTAAACAGATGCCTTCCAAGATCACAGAAGACATCCTCTAGAAGTTCTTCCTGGACACAAGATCCATCATGGTCACTACTCATCTCCTTCCAAAAGGATGAAGTACAGGACATCAGCCAGCACTGGGCTTTGCAAAGTGTTCGCAAGAGAAGGTTAGTAGGACCGTGGTTGTGTTTCACTGCCTCATAGCAACTGTCTGCAGAAGGGAGGATGCAGTACCATGTGCTCACCACGTTGAGACAAGGACAAAATTGGAGCTGATGTTTGTGACGCTCACTGTATGATACTTCAAAGTGCTTTACGTACAATAATGACCAAAGCCCCCATGAATGGACTTTGCTACAGTTCAGCAAAGCAGGCTGCAAGATAAGTTTTCAATTTGGCCTTGAATGGATTTGCCGAATTGGCACCTCTGACGTCAAGTGGAAGTGAATTCTGCAAATCTCAATCTATTTTATAGGGAAGTGCTATTGATTTTTTTATTGTTTTACTTTGGTTTTTTTCCAGCTCTTCCCTCCCAACTCCCACCTTCAGCAGGATTGAATGCTTTGATTTAAGAGAGGCTGTTTAGTGCAAGAGACCCTCTTGGTGGCGAATTAGAGGATGGCTTGCCCCGGACATCCCTGCAGTCAGACTGCAGAGACGTGCTTATCCATCACCTGCACACAGGGCATTCACAATAGTAGTATATCCTTTGAGCTGGTAGCTGGGTCTGCTGGCAGCCTCCAATGCCACTCCACTGTCAGTTAATGCAGGGATCTGGCCCCTAAGAGGCTGAATCCACCAGTGCCACTGTGCATGCAGAGTACCACCAAGGGAGCAGTGTGAGCTGTGCCTCAGCTCTGCTGCATTTTAGAATGCTGTGACTAGATGAAATCATTGGGGTTTGAAGGGCAATGGCTAGCTGTGCGTACTTGCAGAGTGTCATCCATTTTTCTTTTTGGCTATGAAATAGAACAGGGCTATTCCTGAAGAAATAATCTGTAGTTTCTCTTCAAGTCTCATCTAGCTACAGAAAGTCACTTCTAACTGGGAGTTGCATTTGTTCCTTTAATGTCTTTCCTGTCCTACAGCAAAAGGCAATGACTTTTGTGTAGAAACCTAAGCACTTCCTTGGCACTTCTTCATCTGACAGATTTAGATGAGTTTTGAAGGCTCCCAGTGACATTTTCTCTGCACTCATGTCTTTCTTCAAGAAAACCTCACTGCCTGATGGAGTAGTCAAGAGCCAGCAGGTGGTCATGCATGCATCACTTTTGCCTGGCAAAATCTACATACCCCAGTTAGTAATTTTCTTGAGTCACAGAATCATAGATCCATAGAAGGTTTTGGGTTAGAAGGGACTATTAAAGAGTCATCTAGTCCAACCACCCTGTAGTGAGCAGGGATGCCTTCAACTAGATCAGGTTGTTGAGAGCCCCATCCAACCTGATGTGGAATTTTACAAGGGATGCGACATATACCACCTTCTGGGCAACCTGTGCCACTGTCTCACCTTCCTCATCATAAAACATTTCTTCCTTATATCTAGTCCAAGTCTCCCTTCTCTTAGTTTAAAACCATTACCCCTTGTCCTCTTGCAACAGACCCTGCTAAAAAGATTAGCCCCATCTTTCTTATAGGTCCACTCTAAGTACTGAAATTCTGCACTTAGGTCCCTCTGGAGCCTTTCCTTTTCCAGGCTGAACAAGCCCAACTCTCTCACCCTGACCTCGTAGCTGAGGTATTCCAGCCCTCTCATCATTTTTGTGACCTCCTTTGCACCTGCTCTAACAGAGCCATGACTCTGACTCTAGGGGAAGCATTCTTTGCTTCTGTGGCTTCAGGTAACTATGTTAATAATATCACTGTGCTCAGGCTCTGCATGCTCAGTGGTTGACTCAAGGAACTTTGAGTTCCCAAGGATCAATGTGTAACCAAGCAGTAGAAACCAACAGATGTCTGGAAATGTTATAGCTGAAGATACGTGTCAAGGGCAGAGAACTTAAAACAAATGTGTATCGTTAGAGAATTGCAGATCCATTTCCTAAAAGAAGTGTGCTCTGTCAACCTTTTTGTTACAGGAAATTCTCCTTTGAGATCCAATAGAAAATTTAAGCAAATCACACCTTTATCAGTTCTGGAACTAACTGCTTTTTGAAGACTTCCTTTTGCTGCAGCTACCAGGGAAGGAAAGTTTCATCTTCTGGGATGGAAAAAATGAACCTCTGCCGCCTGGAAATAAGTCAAAACTATAGCTGGAATAGACACATATGACAAAAAATAATTTTACTGAATGGACTAAACTTATTCATGATGTCAGGAAAAACTGCAGCTCACATATAGACAGAGGAAAAAGCCCAGAAAACCTATTTGGAAAAAAAAAAAAATTTAATTTTAAAAATCACTTTTTAGTCTTCATCTTAAGAAAACCCTAAAGATCTCATAAAGGTCAAATACCTTCTGAAATAAACAACTCATTCTGAGTTGACCAAAATATTCTATCTTAACTTCTATGATTCTCTGACTTAACATGTAATATTTTTCTTCCATTTAATCAAAACAATTAAGAAAAAAAAAATTTCCTTAAGTTTGACCTGAACGGAACTTTCTCTGATATTTGTAGTACCCAACAGCCAGGGAAGACACACACGCTGGACAGTGAGCCACAGTCTCTATTTAACCGTAAGAAGCTGAAGACTGGGATTGAAATCCTACCTCCTGGGAAGCTCATGGAAAATTTGCCACTAACATCGGAGGAGGCAGAACATCATCACAGCCTTTAATCATCTGCTTTGAAGTACAAAAAGCTGTTCATACCTTTCAAGCAGTTAGTTTTCCCCACAGATTCCCCTGAAGAGATGGACCCTCACGGGGTTAAGGGGAGACTCTCAGCATCTTTGGTCTGCCTTTTTATGTGTGTGGCTTAGTTAGGGCTCACCTCTGGAGACCTGTGTTCAAACTAGACTTTAAGTCAAAGCTAATGAAACATTTAGATGTGTCATGTGAGTCAAGTACCTGGAAAGCAGCACTGGTATTATCACAGACACCATTAGAAATATGGAGTTTGGTTTGTTTTTTTTTTTTTTTAGCTCTGGAGACCTGAGCTCTTCTGGGTGATCTTAAATACAATGTCTTCCCGTGCATTTATTCTGAGTATCTCAGAATTAACAAAAGCTGATAAGTTAAGCATCATGTCTCCTATATTCTTAAATATTTTAGATACTGGGAAGTCCAATGTGTGTAACCAGGTCAACCAAAGACCTTGAGGTAGAAGAATGGTTTCAGTAGAAGAGTGGTTCTGGAATAATAGCAGCAAGTCTTTCATTTTTTATGGTGGGGATCAGACTTAATGAAATTATTACTTGTTAAAGCAATGTGGACATGGAAAGCAAGAGTGCTGCAAACTAACCAAGCTCTGAGATGTTCCACCAACTGAGCTTTGTGTGAAAGCCAGCCCAGGTCATGGACTAAGCCCAGACCTGTTGGCTTTCATGCCTAAGACTTCATTAGAGTTATTGAGAGGGTTGCTCTTGCTGGCTTTTTTTGTGACACCCTGCATTCACATTTTGTTTTCTTTTAGAATGTTATTTACCTTTAGAAATGTGTTTTATAAATCATTGCATGTGAACAGCTTGTACCTGTGCATGTGAATGCAGTATTACCAAAGATCATGTCTAACCTTAATTTAATTTGGTCTGAAATGGAATATTCTCCTCAGCAAAATCAACAGGGACCACTGAAGCTGCCCCTGCTGATGACCTCATGGGATGTGCTGAGAGTAGGGTGCACATCCAACTCATCTAAAACCTAATTCCATTGGGGAGCAGCAAATGTCTTGTTTTTGTGTCTGTATCAGGGAGGCAGGAGGTGACCAGCGCCTCCAGAGAGAAATCTGTTTGTGACTCAGTCAAAGCCTCTACCTCTAGACCTGAAATATGTCCCCCTGGCATCCTGATGGTGTCTGTAGAGATATCCAAGCCAATTCCTTTTAAACTAAAGGAGGGTAGAATTAGGCTAGATACAAGGAAGAAATTCTTTATGATAAGGGTGGTGAAACATCGACACAGGTTACCCAGAGACTGTAGATGCTGAGAGATGCAGAGAGACTGTAGATGCTCCATCCCCGGAAACATTCAAGGTCAGGTTGGGTAACCTGATGTAGTTGAAGATGTCACTGTTCACTGACGGGAGGTTGGACAAGATGACCTTTAAAGGTCCCTTCCAACCCAAAACATTCTATTGTTCAATGAGGATAATTCTGCTCAGACATAAAAAATGATGCTGTTTTAGTGGCAGTGGGCCTTTTCAGGGCTGGCCTGGTTTCCCAAGGTGCTCGTATACCAAGAGTTGTTGCAAACTGCTCATAAATATTTTCAGATAGGGATGCCAAAGGTCTTTCCCTTTGCCCACCATCACCCTTGCTCTTCTGATACCCTTTTCTGGTTCCTAGACCTGACTACAGCTCTGAAGTATAGCAAGGCTGCAGAAAAAATACAGATACAATTTCCTTAAATTAACTGTAAAAGGTGTGAGGAATGACATAAGACGAAGACAGAAGCTGATAGACTTCATGCAATCATTGTTCCTGAGAACTGGATCAGTGGGGGACTTGGCCACCAGCAAACCCTTACAAGATATAGTTTCAGGCACTGATGGATGGTGGGGAGTATCTAGGTAGGGCAGGAGACCAAGAAAGGAGTTTCCCAGATCAGCTCTTCTGTTCTAGTTCTGTGCTATTGTAGCTAATACAAGATTTCCAGTTATTTCACCAGAGGAAAACACAGATCCATACATTTTCCTTACATTTCTGGCAGTAGTTATAAATTGTCTTCTGAAATAACTGAAGAGGTGTAAGGTCTCAGATCTCAGCTGTTTGATACTATTCCTTCAACTGAGACCCAGGTCGTGCCCTTGGGAGGCTGTTCTGGCACCCCAGGAAGTAGGCTTGATCCAACTCCTGCTTCAAGTGTCAGCTTTCTCTGCTCTAAAATCAGTTTCTGACTCTTCACTGCTTCCCAGAGATCAAGGGTCCCTTGATAATTAATACTGTGAATATGTTCAAATCATATGACAAAAGAGCTGGCACAAAATCAAACTATTGGGGTCATTGTCACTGTCTGAGTGTTAAAAGATGAATCCTGCCTGATGCAGATTTTCCAGAGCAGATCAGACTTAACAATATTTTGCGTATGAATAAGTCTTCTTCCTGTCCTTGTGGAGCAAAGCTTAAAAATAATTATTTACTTTGTACAATATTGACATCACAACACAGAGCTGTACACTCAGTCTCAACTGACGAAGAGCAGAAGAGCAGCCTTCTTTGCATGATGAAGTAAAACCTCTGTAACCATCTGCATTAAGCATGGTCCATAAGGAAGCCACTCTCAAGTGACAGCCACAGTAACCCTCTAACAGTGTACAAGATGCTTGGAATTTATTTCTTCTTAATTTGTACTAAAGAAATAAATGCTGTCCTCTCAATTTGTCTCCCTTTCCATCCTGTGAGATAAAGTTATCAGGAATAATCGGGTCATAGAGTGGGGGCTGAAGAGGAAATTGTACATTAATACTAACGCATCTGGCATTGCAGGAGACATGAAGCCTGCTGTTCCTTCATTGGCCTGGGAATGTTTAACAAGCTCAGTACATACCTTTACTTTGCTTTGCAAAAGAAGAAAACCCTGCACAGCTCCCCGAGCATCTGACAAGAATGCACAGACATAATAATTTCTTTGACCTCAGCCACATGAGTTTCTGAAAAGAACAAAACAGCATCATTTCATGGCATTTACAGTTTAAACCTTTCCTATTCAAGTTTCTAACAAAAAAAGCCAACAGCCCATTCTGGTCATGATTAAAATTCATAGGCTTGCTGCAGAGAACAGATGCAGAAGCAATTTTAGGCCAGTCATATCCCAGCTCTGCAAAATTAATTTGACAGGTTTGCATTAAAGCACTGATCAATATCCACTTTAGAGCAGCAGAGGCTAACTGAGAAAAAATAAGTGACCGGAGTGCTACCAGACGAGAAAAAATGAATCTTTGAGACTTTTTTCCCTCTAAGCTTGCACCTACATCAGAAGTCCTGACCTCAATCCATTGATCGGTTGCAGTTAACATGACAAAAGGCCTGGCGGATATACCAGAGCTATACCTACCAGGGAACAATCAACCCTGATACACTAAATGTTTGACAGAGTGACTAGACTGCTGAATTAGTATTTGCTTTCTGAGGTCTGGCAGGCAACCTTTCCGTCCTGCAGTTTCCTAGATGCTTACAAAAGGGATTATATATAGACATGGTTTATAGAACTTCTCTTAAACTTTTTAAAGGAAGCACCTCTAGGTATTTTAAGTTGAAACCAAGATAATAAAACTCTGCATACCTGTGCCATTCCAGTTACGCCTTCAATGGGAGAACAGTGTATTTCCCTTTTCAACTTAATAAGGACAAACAGTTTCATTAGAGTGCTCTGGTTTTTCTTCATCTGAGGGAGTGTGAGGAAGTAGCATGAGGCACCAGACCTATCCCAGGCTTTGCTTAGGAGCGGGAGTAACATAACTCACATTGCTGTTTGATTGAAAGTCTCTGCTGTCCTGAGGTGTGCAGGTTGAATTCAGCAAAGGACAGGTTTTACATAACCTCAATACACACTGAAGATGTATCAGCACGTCACTGCAATAGTTACAACAATTTTGGCATGTGTTGCCCATGGAAGGAAGGTGTGGCACTGGAGACACATCCATGCATTTTATGAGATGGACTTTTTGTCTCATAAGTGATCTTGCAACCATAAAGTGTGGTAATAACTCACTAGGCACAGATCTATCTAACTGCAAATCTCTTCTGCTCCTGTGGGACACCAGCTATCCCTGGATGACATGAAGTCTAATTGCACCTACTGTACCACACACCAAGCAGATTGCACTGATTTGCCCAGGAAAGGTGGTTAGAGGGTCTGAAAAGAAACACTGGTGTGATTTCCAGCCCTCTCTTCACTGACTTTACATGTCATCTCTGAGCATTGCATGCAAGGAGGTGTGGTGAGGTCTCCCCAGGACCACCTACTTGCACTTAGATTGAGGAAATCCTTGGTATCTCTACAAGCTGGGGGATGAAGGGACTGAAAACAGCTCTGAAGAGAAGGACTTGGGGGTACTGGTAGATGAAATGCTGGACATGAGCTAACAATGTGTGTTTGCAGCCCAGAACTGCAACCATACTCTGGACTGCAACAAAGGCGGCGTGGCCAGCAGGTAGAGGGAAGTGTTTCTGCCCTTCTGCTCTGGTGACACCTCACCTGCAGTGCTGTGTCCAGCTCTGGAGTTTTCTGCACCTGTTAGAGCAGGTCAGAAAGAGCCACAAGACCTATCAGGGAACTGAAACACCCGTGCTGTGAGGGCAGATTGAGAGAGTTGTTCTTGTTCAGCCTGCAAAAGAGAAGGCTGCAGAAAGCCTATATTGGGCCTATAAGAAATATGGGGACAATCTTTTAAGCAGAAAATGTTGTGACAGGACAAGTGGAAATTCAGACTAGACAGAAGAAAGATGTTTTTTACGTTGAGGGTAATGAAACACTGGCACAGCTTGTCCAGAGAGGTGGTAGATGCTCCATAGCTGAAAACACTATAGGTCAGGCTGGATGGAGTTCTGAGCAATGTAGTTGAAGATCACAGAACCACAGAACAGTAGGGGTTAGAAGAGATCTCTGAAGATCATCTAGTTCAAATCCCCTGATAACACAGCTACACCTAGATCAGGTTGCAAGATGCCCCTACTCACTGCAGGGCTACTGTGCTAGATGACCTTTAAATGTCCTCTCCGACCCAACCCAAAACATTCTATGATTCTTCTTCATCTACAGTTGCTGCACCCAACACCTTCTGTAGCGACCAATAACCACTGGCTGCCACCACAATTCAGGTGGCAGATTTCACCCTGTGGATCAGACCTCTAAACAAAGCCCCTGGATGGATGTTTTCCTCTCTGCCACTTTTCCCAGATTTTGTTGCATTTCATGAAATACAGCCTTATACCAACTTACAGGTCCTCCTTTTCTCCCCTGGAAGAAGCATAACCTTTAAAGTACATTTGGTTTATTACAGTGGCAAGAAGATGAATCAGCCTTTTCTGTTTCTGCTTATTTTCCTGTTTAAGGTCTTCAACATAAGCACCACAATTTCCTGTTATAAACCTAACTATTAATGGTCCACATTAATTACCATTATTCACACACTAATTACCTGACATCACTCCATAGTAACTTATAGTCTTATAGGCAGTGTTTTGCCAGGAAAAAGATGAGGTAAAGAGTGTTTACTAACCAGATATGAACGTGCTGTCCAGTTCCAGGCATTGCTTACTTCTGCTATGCTTAACATGCTTCAGTCCCCAAAATGGGCTAAACCAGCCTTATAAATCTCGAGAATATCTGTGGTATAATCCTACACTATACAGTTAAGGAACAGGATAGCCATGATTGAAGTACCTGCTTTGGTCATGGAAAATACAAGTTCACTTCCAGCATTAATCTAGACCTCTCAAGCCACCAAGGACCAGTTTTCTTAAATCTGAGGTGTCTAATTACTTCTGAGTTCAATGGAAAACTAAGCAAATTTGTTAAATACCATTTAAAGTCTGTCCTCAAGCTACATGGTTGCTTCTCTGTCAAATGGCAGTCATCACTTTTCCCAAATTCCCAAGGATTAACATGAACAGATGTATCAGTCAGGCTCCCCTCCTCCAATAATGGAGGGCATGAACAGTCCACAGAGGGACAGCTAAACCCCACTGCATTTAAAAAGTGATGAAAAACTTTAGTTATCATTTACCATGAAGTATTTCTATGCAGAAACAGACATGGCAAGCATTTAGACACCCACTGGGACATCAAATTTGTTTGTCCCATGCCTTGTCCAAACATTTCTAGTGGCTTTACAAAGTATCATGGTCATGTGTCCTGAATTAATATGCTCAAAAGTTCTGCTATTCAGAGCATCAGCATCAGCCCTTTGACCCTGGCACATCCTTTTAACTTAAGAAAATCTTTTACTGCTGTGTGAAATAAAAGTACCTATTGGCAGATATTCTGGTTTGACCTACCTATGCAGATACAAGTCAAACTGCCACACAACCAGTGCCAAAGCAGAATACATTTACTGTCAAGCAAGGTTTCTGTTGGTTTATCATCCTAGACTCTGAATTAAACACACATGACTGTGAAAAATGCAGCACCCGTGGTGCAAAATGTGTGCCTGTGCCCCCCACAAGGGGACACAGGGACTGTCACACCAGGTCTGCTTGCCATCACCTAGCCAGTCAGGCACTGAGCACCTTGGCACTGCCTCTACTAGAGGTCAAACATCTCAGATACAACCAGCGCCTCAGCACGCTGTAAAACAAGGATCTATATTACAGTGCAGCATATAGCCCTAAATGTATATAGTAGCACATTAATAACACAAACCAAAGTTCCACCTCGTTTGGAGCTGTGTCTTTATTTTTCTGCAATCAGTTAGTCTCTTAAATATTACAACATGCTGCTCCTTATCTCTCTTAAATATTAAACAAGGGCTGCATAAAGTAGATTCAAGAACACACAATAATCAATAGCAATGATCACAATGGCAGGAAAATGGAACCATTTAAGGATTTGTGATCTAGTGAATAAACCTGGCTCTTTCATTCAGAGAAAACAGTCCGGACAAAATCCAGCTGAATCACACACTCCCTAACCACACAGATTTCTTTCCTTCCTCCTGCTTGGCACAGCTTGCTTTTAAGAATCAGTAAGAAGTCGTCAGGAAAAAAATATCCACCAAATATATCCCCAACCACAAAATATTTCATGCAGTCAATATGTAAGTCTGTGCTTTAGAAACTGACTGAGGGATGTCTTCCATAAACCCCTGACATATATGCATTTCTCAGATCAGATGAGGGCTTCATTTTTTCAAAGCCCATTTTTATTATACTATCAATTGCTCTTCTCACATAACAATTGAGATGCATTAGTGCCCTTTTTATGTCTTTAAAAAGAGGAGATCTTTACAGTCTCAGGTGGTTCTGGTGCATATTTACAAGTGAAATGCATGTTTAGATACTGACATACATGTAATACGTATGTCTTACAAGGAAAGACACTCAGATTCTCTTCTGATGGTAAACACCTTTTTGAAATGATTTGTGAGAGAACAACATAAGTCATGCATTAATCTATTAATAATAGAGGGTTCATGACATCATTTTACTAATTACTTGGTTTTAGTGCTCTCTATGTAATGGTACTTGTTTTACTTTTCTAAATGTAGTCACTCTTCTCTGAACAGTTCTTCTGGGTTTTACTCTCGTGGTGGTTAAAGAGAAGTGAAATGAAATTGTGTCAATATAGAGGTCATTACACTAATTCATATACCTATTAACCCCCTATCTAAAGAAGAAAGCATCTGAGTGGTATTGGAGGGACCTGGGATCCATTTCAAGTGGTAAATTCTTTTTTGAAAATATTTTTTGCAAACACAGGTTCACATTACTCAATAATATAACACATCTGCCTCCCCTGGGATAGCTGGTCCACAAATTCCTTTGGCTTGGATGCTCACAGAAATCTTTGTTTGGATCTAGACATCAAATCAGAGTGAGGGTAAGCTTTTCATCCTGCATTTGTACCACCACAGGATCCCATGAGCCATTGAGAAGACCCAAATCCCCTTACAGAAATTACTATTTCCACCAAATAACAGATTACAGCAATAATCTGCCACCCTTTACGGGTTTGCCAAAATAGCATTGCAATAATCAGTTTTAGTGTGATTATTATTTCTTCACTCCTTTTGTAGTTGCAAGTGTGCTAGTAAATGGATTGGACAGTTACTTAATCTCACATCGGGGTCCTGAAATATCCTTTGCTGGAGTGTCATTTGGTAGCTTTGGCAGCAATATTCAGGCACTGTCCACAGGTACCTCAAGCCCTTTGTCCATGTGTCAGAAAGCCCCAAGCCATGTTGGATTCTCACAGCTGAGGAAAACCAATCGAGGAACTCTTGTGGTCTTGTAACTCCAGAGACCTGTTTGCCCATGGAAAATCCAAGCATATCTGCATTGCAGTTTGATCAAAACCTCTGTGGCCTGCTTGCTGTCACTGAAAATGATTATACACAGAGAGCTGGAAGGGTTTTGTCTTAGCAAGGGAGAGGATGCACTTGCATTTGACTGGCTCACAGCCTTGTCTGGCCATCCGGCAGTGGAGAGGTTCACTACTGACATGCTGTAAAACTTCAGCAGAAGGAGATAGCTGAGCATTTACCATAAATTACCTTTATCTAAGGGAAGGACAGACTCTTCACAGCTGTAATTCACTCCCTGGAGATGTCCAAGATAGGTCAGAGTTGTGCCTTGAGAGCTACTGACTGAAAAGGTGCCTAAGGCAACCAGACTAGAGTAGGGAAACATAGGTGAACTGAGTCCCAGAAACAAACCATTTGAGCACTGTGGTTAATGTTGACAGATCCATTTCTTTCCTCATTTCAAGACTGGTCATTTCCTGCACTAGCTGCTCAGAACTGGGGTACCTGGTGTAGACCACACCTCATCCTTGACTTGCATAGATCCACGGCAGTGCTAGGTTCTGAAGTTACATAGTTCAGAACCTCTGTCTCCTTCCCACACGGTAGTCGAAGACCTTCAGCTCTGAAGGCCCAAGTGTGTTCCCAGAATGCCAGAAAAGGACTCTGTTAGGAGGACAAGGACTCACCTCCATCTAAGTACAACACCTCTTGGGAGCTACCACTAAGGCTTGTTCATCTGCCCTCAGAGGATGGTTATGACATAGAAAACAGTGTCATTGCTGGTTCTACCTCCTTGCCTAACAAAAGCCTTATTTTGGTGCTTGTAATTCCTTAATGATTCTCACCCTGGGTAACTTGTTGAATTGTGTCCAGCCCATATGCTTCGTTTTCCAGTCAAACCTTGTTTCAGGTAACATGGAGTAACTGCTATTACCTTTGTTGAAAGTAGATGCAGAAAACGGAGTTTCTGTGCTTGTTCCTTGACCAGTATGATCTTAACACTTTTTTTAAAATTACATTTTTCCAGAAAACTAAACAAATTAAATAAGCCAAAACTTGGGCTGGTGTTTGTTCCTCTGCTTTTACCTAGCATGGCAGGTTTGATTTTCCAAGGTGCTGCAAGTACTAAAATAAATCTCAGTACCAGTTTGGTTTGTTTTTCTTTTTGTTTCTCTCTCTCTCTTTTTTTTCTTTTCTTTTACCATGGCTCTTATTGTTGTGGGGAAAAAGGAGTCAGAGTTACCACTGTTCTTGCTGAAATAAGGAAATACTCATTTCATTGCCAGAAGTGCCTTGTAATATCTTTTTAGGTGTCTTCAGTAAAAGTCTCTTTGGCTCCAGCAAGTTAAAGAAAATGTACAAGCTGCCACTTTTATGCTTTCTGGGAGAAGGGAAGGCATATTGATAGAGACCCTGCTATTAAATTGTGTCTGTCACTGTCTTATGGGAACTTGAAGCATATTCAGTGTAAAATGTGGGTTATTTTAGTACATTACTCCCACTGCTGCTGCCTTCCCTCTCTCCTGTAAACAAAAAAAGTAGAAAACGTAGTAACCCTGTTGTAACCTAGTCTTTAATGACAGCTCAGGCACAGTTAATTTGACTGTGGGCCAATAAATATATAAATCTATCAACCCCCCCTGACTGCAGAGAAGGCCAGTCAAACTTCAGCCCTGTTGGCTAAACACCTGAGGTGGAAAAATTACTTGAAAGAACCTAATTCAAAAAATCCTTTAGGCCACAGCGTTACATCTTGCAAGCCAGTAAAGATGCAGACAGCTATGAAGAGAAAGACATCAATAAATAATCAAGGGTCTTAGACTTTTAAATGGGAATCTGAGCATTGCAACCCAAAGGTAAATTGAATCTTTTCCCCATCTTCCTAGCAGGTGCTCATGCCTGTGTAAGCTATAAAACTTTGCTCATTGTAAATGTAGCTTGCCCTTTCGACAGATTTTTTTACATGGAAATGGAAAGTCTTAGCTTGAGACTGCTCAAAGGCATCTTTGCCTGCAGCAACTTTTGTTTTATGCTTTGCAAAGGCTTTTTTTCTTCACCTTTTCTTTTCCTCTTTCCCTTTGCCGAGGGATATCTAAATCCTACTTAAACATTTTTCTGTGGTAAACAGTTTTAAAGAAGTGAATTGTGCCATGTGGAGCTAGTCAGTGGGGAGGACCCTTGCCACCACAGCGTTAAAGGTGAGATCAGATTGGGTAATTGGTGATGAAATGGAATTTATTTATCTTTTTTTTTTTTTCCCTCTCCTGACAAAACTACTGCACACACAAAGCCTGTTTGTCTGAAAGATGTAAGTCTCATCACTTAAGCAGTGCTTATAAACCATTCAGATGCACCATTAGATACTGCCCTGGGTAGGTAATGCAACTTTGGCAGTAAAACAGGACCAATATCCATTCTTACTCACCCTCTTCCTCGGCAGACTGTCAGGAGAGCAAGGCTGCTTTTCCCTTTGTTTACCCATAACCACAATATAATCACAATGGTCTGAGTTGGAAGGAACGTTTAAAGGCCATCTACTCCAGAGCAGGTTGCTCAGAGCATTGTCCAACCTGACCTGGAGTATTTCCAGTGATGGGACATCTGCCACCTCTCTGGGCAACATGTGCCAGTCTTTCCCTATCCTCAAAGTAAAGAATATCTTCAGCATATCTAGTCTAAATCTCCTCTCTGTTAATTTAAGACCATTATCCCTTTGTCCTGTCACAAGAGACTCTGCTAAAAGGACTGCCCCCACCTTTCTTACAGGCCTGCTTCAAGTACTGATGATACTGCAACAATGCTGGTTTCGTTTTCAGTATGTGGAGGAGGTGCCTTTGTGAGCTTTGGTCACTCTGGTTGGTAATGCAAATCAAAGCCACAATGGGCTGGGAGCTAGGACGGACCACTCACTCATACTAACCCTGTTAGTACTGAAAAAAAAAGTGATTTTGTATCTGCAAAGGTCTTGTTAAAATCCCAACTGAAGCTAAAGCTCTGTGTGAAAGTTGCACCTCTGCTTATTTCAGGTGAGTGTTCTGAAGCCTAATGGTATCTTTCTGGGGATGAGCTTACTGTTTTCAAGCAAGAACATTCCCTTGCAGTGTGTGAAGGCACTGAGATGAAGGGTATCTCATGTCAAGGCTCTGTTTGTAAGCCAAACATTTGATCTTTCACAGTAAAAAGTTAAATACGACCTTTAAATAAGTGGCTTTCCCTATGCTATGATGAGAGCTTATATCCTGTAATTAAATGCTGGTATTCCTCACATCTTTATTGCCAAGGCAATCTACATTTGTTCCTAGACCACCAGGGTCTGTCAGCTGCTGTTGAGTCTTCCTCACGTTCTGACCCATTGAGAAAGGTGAACACCAGAAATACTACTGGTGGGGTGACCTCACTTTCTCCCACAGAAGGACTTTTGTCTGTGCTGAGAGAAACCTGTCCTGTAAGGTGTTCTCAAACCCTTTACTAATATCAAAACACAAACCTGAACAAGGGGTGACCTGAGTTTACTGTTTCAACTTATTTTGATCTAGATCTTGCTCTGTATAGATCCAAACCAAATCCACAATTTCCCCAAAGTAGGAGTCTGAATCCTCTTGTAACATTGGCTTTTTAAATTGTCTGTGTGATTTTTGTCCACTTTCATCATCTGCTAAATCCACTGTCATTAATAAGGACCTTTCTTTTAGGAAAGGATTGGGTAAGAGGGAAAGATGCTACCTCCTGAGCCCAACTGTTCCACAGAGGTAGAGTTTCCTCTGGGAAACTCTCTAAGTTTACAGTGCAAAATGGTGTTGCAGAAAAACATGAAAGCAAAAATCCCTTGTGGGCTTCTATGCGAATTTACTGCTGCTAGGCATCAGTTCTGATTCAGAGAGTCCTGAGCCATGAGCTGCTAAAGGCAGTGAAGGTAGATTGAGTAGCACAGCACACTTACCCTTTTCTTATATACTTTTCTACTGTTACTGACCACCACTGGCAACCAGACTTTGGACCAAGAATACAGCATGGTGGTAACATGATTGCATGTAGGTGCCCACAGAAATTCAAAGGTTCAACCTTGACAGACTTTTTTCTTTTCTTTCTAAACTTCTGACATACTGCCTCAGGCAGCAAACCACAAACCCAACCATTAAGCTTCTGTAGCACTCCCGCTCCAGTGCCTGACCTCATTTTTTTTGTGATGACCCACTCATATCCCAGAGAGCCATGTCTTGGGACCCCACAGGCATTAAGTCTCTAAGTGAGCAACAAGAAACAGGAGCAGATGAATCTCTAAAAAACAAAGATCTTATTTTTCATGCAAATGTCCTCAGCAATATCAAAGAAATAAAGAACATCTGTGCAAGCAGAACTGTCTCTAAAAGTAGATTGTTTTTCAAAGTTTTCCATTAGGTGTCTGCTCCTTAAATACTGTCCCCATACAGAGCTCTTCCCCACCTGAGGAGCCAGCCTGATCCATATGCATGATGGATCTCTAGTGAGAGATTCAGACTGCAGATCTGCATCTCATTTGCACTCACTGTGGTCCAGTGAATGTCATCCAGAGGCAGCAGTGGGAGAAAGCATGCCATGGACTGTTCATGAGCATCAAATAGAGCAAAATATCTTTGGAATAAAGTGAGTCATAATGAAAGATGGAAAAACAAGGACACAGTTGAAACCAAATGTGGCAATTTGTCATTTGCTCCAATGGCCTGTGACCCACTGTAGAGCTAAATAGATGGGTTTCACCTTTTCCTTGAGACTGTTTCCCTGGAAGCAGCTCCAAAAGCAGGTATATACAAAGGGATGAGCATCGCCTTAGCTGTAACAAAGGAAAGAAGAATCACATAATCTCAGAGTGGTGGGGGCTGGAAGGGACCTCTGAAGATTATCTAGTCCAGCCCCCTGCTAACACAGGTGTGCCTAGAGCAGGTCCACAGGAATGCATCCAGGAGGGTTATGAAAGGGCCTAGAGAAGGAGACTCCACAATGTCTCTGTTGTTCCTGTCCCAGTGCTCCATCACTCTCAAAGGGAAGAAGTTTTTCATTAAGTTCAAGTGAAACCTCTTGTGTTCTACTTTGTGTCTGTTGTCCCTTGTCCTACCACTGAGACTTCCTCAGTCCAAAGAAGTTTTCTTAATTGCCTGCTGAAAGCATCCTGAAAGCATCCCTGCAGGCTTCCATTTGTGTCTGCAACAAGCAATCATCTACGTGAATGCAGCCAGCAGACCTGCATCTCTACAGGGTGGTATCTTCTTCAGGGAATTGCAGCCAGCCCTTGGGCCCCAGCAAATTTTGACTGCAGATGAAAGAAAGCCTAAAGAGCTCTCCAACTCTCCTTAAACTTCTGTGGAGACTGTTCCAGAGCACAGTCATCACGTCATCTGGTCATACAGCTTTCCTAGTCTGCATTTTGCCCAGTAAGAAGACTCTTTCCCAATCCTGGGTGTGAGATACCAGGGGCTATAAGATAATTTTAAATGTGAACATGACATTATGCTTCCTCACATTAAAGACCACTATATTTTGCAAGTCATCCTAAAAAATTCACTTATTTCTCTGAAAATGAGAGAGTCACGTGTCCTGAAGGGCAGCCACAAATCTGGTCTTTGACATCTGCCTTCACAGAGTACAGGAAAATTCTTCTACCCATTGTGCGTGCTTGGCCATGGAACGCAATGTTGTGAGACAATTTTAGGCAGAGACTGTTAGAAGGGACCAACCTATGTGAACTGGGGTTCTAAATGAAAGCGTCAGAAACTACTTTTTGGAAGTAGCTGTTCCTTGACTTACGAGGACAGGAATGTATCTCTTGCTAACTTGAGTTTGATGGTGACTTCTTTCTTGCAATGGCAAATGAGGCTTTCTGTTGCTGCACGAGCAGCTGACCCTCTTTCCTAGTTCAGGTTCACATGCCTGGTACATTATTGAACCACTGAAGGTGACTATGATCTCTATTTCTGGCAAGTCAATAATCAAAAAGCAATTTATGTGCATTTTCAGAAGTGTTCAGGGCAGTCCCTTTACAATTTTATTCTGTGGTATTGGGGCAGCCTCACTCCCCATTCCACTTACTTGATTGATCAGTCTCAAAATCTCATAATGATAATAAATTCCATATAATTATGCATTAGAAAAACAAAGATCAGTACTATCACCGTAATTTGCCTTTCACAGTTTTATCCATTTTTTCTTCTAGGGGTATCCAGTCAGATTCCAGTAAGACTACTGGTCGGGGACTGGTTACATACAGAGGCAGTAGCCACTCAAAACTGACTGAGTGGAGTTAAAAATGTTTATAGGCATCAGAGAAATGGAATCCTATGAATCAGCATTAAGTAATGAACAAGGAAAAAGGGCAAATATGTCAGACCTGACATGAATGAAAACTAATTGCCAATGCCAGCATCAGCCAAGTTTTAACTCACGTTTAGCTAGTTTTTCAATCTAAACCTTGGAGAAGAAAATAACAGGAGTCTTTCTTTTGATGTTGCCATCCCTGGATATGGCTCTTTTTACTGCAAAGTTTCCCTCTCCAGCACAAATTGGCATGCAGTGTATGTTCTCCACAAAGCGCTTAAAAAAGAAGGTAATTCAGTTGTTTTACTTTCGTGCCTAGTGGGAGCTCTGCTCAGTGCTCAGAAATGTATGCAAGTGTGTGACTAATGTACAGCAAAAAGACTCAGGATGGAGCCACTTTATTCATTGTTTGTTATTGTTCTTTGTTGCTCAGTGTTTTGTAAATCCCCCTGGTTATGGAGACGTTTTTATTAGAGAATACATTTTTGAAAATGGGGTTCCGCAAAAATGAAATTTCAGAGGTGTGTGTCTCAGCATTGATTTTTCTATTTGTAATAACACACTATAGCATATCTTGTTTTATATCAAGAGGATAAAATGTCCCTAACACAGTGATCGCCATTCTGTGGTAATGGATAAAGCCTGTTTATGAGATGTCATTTATTCCACAATAGACAGTAAATAAAAGCCATTTCAAGCTTCGGTTAAATCAAAGCTTGTTCAGGATTTCAGCAGATTTGCAAATTACCTTTGGGACCATTTTCAGTTTCAGTTGTTTTCCCACATGCTATTGACTATCCATGTTTTACTATAAATACTACTTCTTGCTTGCTCTCTCTCCGTCTCACACCAAACCCCTGGATTGTAGAGTGATTTGTAAAGACAAGCAGATAAAGTAAACACATAGAACTGTATTAAAATTTCTTTTCTGTCAATGTAACAGAAATAAACCCACAAGTTTCGATGGCAGATGGAAAGCCAAAGAAGATGACCCTCAGCATAGATCTCTGGAAATCCCAGAGATCTTCCTGAGTTCTTACACAGGCACCAAAACAGATACAGCAGAAACACAAAGTTTTGTCCAAAAAATACTTACTAAAACCTGCCTTATATCTGCCATTTTAGTTTTGGGATTTAATACTGATATGGGTCACAGTCATGAAAAAGTGCTGGGACCACATATCCCTTTCTTGGTCTGCTTTGTAGATGGAAAAGTTAACGTCAGCACACAGAAGATGAAGGGTCCTGATCTTTGGACTCAGAAACTACTTGGGCTGAAGTCATCACACAAAAAAATTAGTTTAATCAGACTATCTTATGGTTCTTTATAAAAACTGAGTCACAGACAGCAAGCGTTTTAGTATTGGGAGGGATTCTGCTTTGTTAAGAAAAGTGAGTTACCTGTGAAGTTTTGAGTCAACCAAAACTTTTTTGAAATTCAGAATCAATGTAGTGCTGTCATCTATTTGGAAAGAGTAAAAGTGGTTCATGCCACAATGCCTGAAAAAAAAAGTCTTAATCTGTTCTCCAGGTTCACAGTGGATGTAAATGATCATATAGAAAGATGCATGACTTGTAGTCCAACTAGGACAAGGACCTTTTGGCTTCAAATGCCATTTCTATCTATGCTTTCGCTTTGCTTTTGTTAGAAAACCTTCTAAAGATGTGAGAAATTTTAACTGAAAGTCTGAAATGTCCCATTTGACCTAAAAACCTGTCATTTCCAACCACAGAGTATTCAGAAACATTCAGGATAGGATTTATACTCTCATAAATTAATTCCTTGATGTTAATATTTGAAGTAAAAAAAAATCGGGTATTCAGCAAAATATTTCCATGAATTATTTTGTTTCTGGAAGCTATTTCATGTTGCTTAATTTGAGATGGCTGTCAGTAAAGGGACAAGTGAGATTATTTTACTCAACAACAGCCTTCAGGAGGCAAAAGAGGGAGTACAGGCAGGTATTGAGCAAGCCTTGTTTAGGACTTTGGTGTCCTGGGTTATCACAGCCTGATCTCATGAGACCCCCTCTCTACATATGTACAAGAGGGAAAGTAACACAAAACAACTCTGAGTTAAGATAAATAGAGTTTAATGAGATGATAAGATGCACACTTTAAAATCCGAACTTCAAACACCATGATGCTTTGCTCCAGCCATCACTTTCATGTTGAAGTTGGCATGACAGCAGTATGGTGTTGAATATTGACACTCAGCTGAACAGTGGCACTGATTTCAGCTCTGCTCACTTCCACCTGCTAAGATTTGGAGCCCCAGTCTTTATAGTAGGCCTGGGAGACCTCTGAGGTGATCTTCAGAGATGCCCATCCTGGAACAGCACTGAATTTTAATCCAAACATGTTGGAATCATATATAGTGGGACAAACCTATTTTCACCTCAGTAACCATTACAGAAATAAAAGAAGAAATATTCCCTTCTAGCTCATATTCTACCAAGAAAGAATCACATAAAATAAGTAACTCAAGCTGAGGACACCTTGGAGGAAAGGGATGTCATCCAGAGGAATTTTGACAAGCTGGAGTGCTGGGCGCAAGCCAACCTCATGAGGTTCAACAAGACCAAGTACAAGGTCCTGCATCTGCGTTGGGGCAATCCCAAGCACCGATATAAACTGGGCAGTGATTGGCTTGAGAGCATCCCTGAAGAAAAGGACATGGGGGTGCTGGTGGATGAGAAGATCAACATGAGCCACCAGTGTGCACTTGCAGCCCAGAAAGACAATCCCATCCTGGGCTGCATCTGGAGAAGTGAGGCCAGCAGGTCAAGGGAAGTGATTCTCCCCCTCTACTCAGCTCTGGTGAGACCCCACCTGGAGTTCTGGAATACATATTACAAGAAGGATCTGGACATGCTGGAACGTGTCCAGAGAAGGGCCATGAGGATGATCAGAGGGCTGGAGCACCTCTTCCATGAGTACAGACTGAGGG